>NC_049991.1:12588306-12590753 GCF_000003815.2 Branchiostoma floridae | reverse complement strand
ACAGTATCTAACCATTCAGCAGATAAAATGTTACACTTTTACCGTATATTAAAAAAAATGGTACGTCGTATAGCAGACCTATAGTAACTAGAAAAGACATTTTCGTTTTATTTAGAATAGAATATCTTTCAAAAATCTTACACTGATCTTACTCCGTTTCAAAAATACATCCCAGCCGAAAACGTCCAGTCATCTCCAGATTTAGTTTCCGCTCTGTAGTGTCTGTTAAACTTTTCAATGGTAACAAAATACCGTTGAATTAAACCATGTGTAAACTACTTTTCTTTCTATTTGAACAACTCTCCTCGTTAATTACGAGATACAAAACATCGTTATGGATACTCCCATTCAACAAGATGACGAATTAGTCTCGACATTTTCTAAAAGACGTTCTTAAGTTTCTCAAGAAGTCTTTTGTCGTTTTGTTTAAATCTAGGTCATGACGTAATGTGAATACATGTCATTTACAGAACTCTGTCATCCGTTTTTGTTTACTAGTCTAAAACTTGGTTCTTTTCGTTTCCCGTGTCTTTCCCTTGAAGTGCGGTGTTCCCGTGTGAGAAGGCGTCACCTGGCGCTAATTGTTTACAACTTAACGGTAAAAGTGACTGACAGGTTCCGTAAACTTTACAGAGGGAAGCCTGCCGTCTGAAGCACCTGTTCTCCTCCCGATATCTCTGTCTTAGAAAAGACACTTGATACGAACTCTCATGAGAATATCTAGAAAATATAGTACAATTCTGATATCTTTAAAGATAAGATAGAGGAGTCTTGCATTTTTTTTTCTTTTATGTACCGAATAAAAGCTACACATGTAGATGATGGCGTACATTTTGTACACAGCTGCAAAACAGTAGTTAGAAATGGAGCGATTTGGTATTTGTTTCAACACCTTTCTCTTTGGACAAGCTTTTATGCTGTAATTTACTACTAGCGTACGGTTTGGAATAGCATTAAGGCATATTGTCTGCTTTCAAGAGTTTTGGTCAAGAGTTTGAATTTCAAATTAACGGCGAACTACGATATTTTGTGTACGGTCTGTGACAAGATTGAATTGAATGACTTCAGATATGCGTGAAGTGACCGCTGGTCCACACAGGCCGGGATAAAGTCAAGTTCCAAAACTCCAAGTATAGAACCTCCTGTGTTTTCTCTGTGCCAGTCCGCACCTGTTACGATCCTCGTATAAGACCTCAAGACTTAAGCAGCCGAAGCCAAAGCTGCAAAAGATTTGAAAAGTGAGATAAACCCAACATCTGACAAATCTTGCATTTCCTTCTTATCGACTTTCTGAACCTTTGAGCTGAGCCCTTTTCACGGCGGCCTGCCCCTGCTTACCCAGGTGAGCGGAAACTACAGACGTAAGAAAACAGATTTTGTTTCTCCGGTAAAACAAACTTGAGTCCGACTGACACGATCGACTAATGCACGACGATCTTATTAACTCGAACCGGACGGGAGAGGCTTGCGGTTGCTCTTTGCCAAAATCCCCGCTTTAAACAGGGAGGGGGGACCCTAGCCGCACCTGGGCGACTGAACCGACTTTACCGGGCTTTAAGTCTCAGTTACACCGACGTGTGATTTTACACCCACTCCCGGATAAGTCCATATGAGTCCGAACAAATTGAAACCTAAGAAGCGCTCTTTGTTGTGGATGTCTTTCCAAGACAAGGATGATGTGTTACTTGTTTATCTTCCTCCTGATGGAGCGATCTTGTCGCCAGGTAACGTATAAACAACGCAGGGTCGAGAGGTCAAGTTGTTTGGGATGTGACCCTCGCGCAGGTGTGGTTTGCCCGTCATCTCTGACTTCCTACGAGCCCACACGGGGTCATGAGAGGTCAATTTGAAGGAACAAGGACAAAGAGCTGGTGTAAGATTGCTTGAAGGTGCGATGAAATGACTTCAGCCTAACTGCTGACATATACTTACAGATATATATATACGTACAACGCACTACACAATCACTTTTACAGTATTGGGGGACAGTTATAGATGTATCGAAGTACAGTCTACGTCCTTCTATAGCTGGTTCTCACATTATCCGAAACCAGGCAATAGACAGACGTAGCTCCAGTCTATATTGTTATAAAGAAAAGTGCAGAGAAGGTCTACTGAACTTTTGAGAGATAAGAAGGACTGTGTATAGGAAAACTCTGATATCCTCTTCAGGTCTAGCCGTGCTTACTTGCTTATTCTTTCACCATCGCTAGATGTCGTCATCTATACATCTGTAGCCCGGATGTTCCCATTCGGAAGTTTTGTATCGGCAAAGATGGAAGGGTGGCTGTGGAAGGTGGGAGGGGTGATGTGTGCGCAATAGTATATAATATAGTATAGTATAGCAACAGTATACCAAAGTTTTTACCAGAAATTCCCAATAAGATAGAGGACTGACAACTACCGGAACTGCTGACTAAAAGATTAGCAATTTCTCCCGGCCCAGC
>NC_049991.1:12578540-12584683 GCF_000003815.2 Branchiostoma floridae | reverse complement strand
GTTTTTGTGGGGGGGGGGGGGCAATTGGGTTAAAGTCTTCTAGTATAGTTTGTGTAAAATGCTCTAGTAACGTATTTGATGCGTTCAACAACACGTGTAAGTATGGGGGGGGGGGGGGTAACAGGGTTAAAGTCTTCCAGTATAGTTAGTATAAAATGCTCTGGTAACTTCTTTTAATTATACTCAAATATTAATATCCTCCGATCTAACCGCCTTTATTTGTCCACCAGCCTGTATCTGCACTCACATTCCGACCTTCTCCCATCGTCCCCTCTCACCAGGTCATCACATGACTGCATCACAACTCGTGTGACCCGGGACCCTCAGCTTGACTCTACTCGACTTTCGGAAAAGGGCACGATTGAAGATCTCCCACAAATCTCATAACTCAATCCCAACTTTCCAGCGACCTCCATAAATATGGTGACCGCGGCGACACAGCCTGTGGGACCAGCGGCACCACTTCGTGAGAAATCAATGGAGCGTTTCGATGCGGTGACAGTGATGCACGGCGCATGTCAGTGGGTGACGGGGGGAGGTAATAAACTGCGCCGTGACCGATGTTGGCACGCCCATTACATCAGAAATTGTTGCGCTAATTTAATTTTGGAAGCAATAATTTCCTCGCCCTTCTGACTTCCTTTGAACTTAAAAGTCAAGTGAAGACATCTCCCATCGTTCACCGGAGAGGGTCACATCTATGTATGTCAGGGGTACTGCAGGAGTGTGACTTTCAACGGAGGATGTAGGAGCGGGCTATTTGCTCAGTGCCATCAGATAGTTCGGATCAGTATACTAGTAGATTTCTATTAACAAATAGATATTTTCATTGGTCAATAAAACTTTTCAACCAGACCAACTACTGCCTGCTCGGTAGTAAAGATGGCTTTATCGTCCAATGTATGGGCCAATACCATTTGCAACTTTTTTTTTTGCTTACCGCTTTATGGTACCATTTCAAAACAAACTTTTATACCACAAGAAATCCAACAAGAATAGCATCCTATTACCTTCTATTACTTAAAAATGTTACGTGTATGATACCAAAGATGTTTACAAAACAAACAAAAAATCCTGGAGATAAAAAAGCCCTGATACTCTGCAGACGTATTGCAGAGTATTTGGCGGTATCGCAAAGAACGCTGCTGATTTTATGATGATATAAACGACTTCTTGCACCGATATTTTGATTTATGTTAACCGAAAGAGAGGTCGTGCTCGCAGAAAATGTCACGGAGGAACGAAAAATATCGCTGTCAGAACCTTAACCTACAAATTGAAATTTGTGTAAGAGAGTTTACGTAGATTGTACCCTTTTGATAAAAGAAACGACGTTGTGCACGAGCGCACTTTTCAACCTCGACTGGACGAGGTAAAGGCTGACAGATGACGTGCCCTGGCCACATATATTTCACTATAGCTCGGAAGTGAAGCAGTTTGAGGTGCTTCAAAGTACGAACAAAGGCATTGAGAGTCACGAAAATAGATTGAAATTCGTACCGTCTTGTTCTAACCCTGTCTTTTGCCTTTGTCAAGTCAATTTGTACAATTGTCCCGGTGTTATGAATACCTGTATGTTTAGTCATAGACTTACATATCTATTTGGTAATTAACCTATTTTGCGTATTTGCGTCAATGTGTCTGTTTGTTTGTGTTGATGTGTGTCCGAAGTCATTGTTCCTCAGCAGAGTGGCAGGAGGTCAGTGAGTGGTAGGATGACCGAAAAGGTCAGACTTACCGTGTGGCAGGACGTAGAGACAGTTCAGGTCATGAGGTCAATGAAAGAGGCTGCTTGTTCAGGAGTCTTGTTTTTCGTCACTTTGTCGCAGTTACAGTATATTTTCCATACATTAGTTACGTAAAGTGTGACAGGATAGGATCAATGGACATGTGTATTAACAGAAACACATATTTGCATAATCGAAGAGCTGCAATGAAAAAAGACATACCAGAAACTAGATATTTCAGTGATGAGGTCTTCGATTTTTTGCGTTCCTAAGTAATAGTAATACACATACTGGTGAATATCAGGTAATAATTTACAAAATGTTTATAAAAAGGTGAAACATACCAACATTTGCCGTAATATCAAACCTAATCTCAAACTGACAATGTTCTCATGGAATGTCCATTCAGCATTCACAGTGTGCAAAAGAGCAGCACTAGGGATGAAGAGAAGCGATATACCTGTATTCCTTGCGTACCCGTGGTTTAGGTGTGTGGATGTAGCAAACTTTGCTCCCCGGTGTTCTACCCCATGAATCATGAAGGAGGGTACTACTGCCTAATGAAGCGCTGTAATGAAGGCAGTGCGCTATAGGAACCCGCAATCCCAAAATTAATTATTAACACATTATAGCTGGGAGCATCATTAAGGCTTGTGGATCCTGGTATTGAACTGGCGACAGAAGGGGAGTGGGGGGGGGGGGGGGTAGCTGATCTCTTCGACTGTAGAGTGTAAGGGCAATAAAATCCGTATATGGCACTAAAGCAAGAAGAATGCTACAGTCATGGTACTCGTACATGAAGTTCTGTTCTGTTGTATCTGGAAGCATAGTTATCCCTACCTAACAACTAAAACGTTCGGCAAAGGTTGTGCTACAAATGTTCTATTACCTTCTTTACTATTTTCAACAGTATGAAGGAGGTTTAGAGATGTTTATTATAAGCTCAGCCCTACCAAAACAAGCCCATCGCGGACATCATACATAGTCCGGACCCTCCGGATCCGCAGCAAAGTTTTCTCGGTGTGAGGTCTTGGTTATGGGTGGCTTTCGTCTTTTTACTTTACAAGTTTGTCCATTAGTTTAGATTGGTGGGTTGATAATATCTATGTCACAATAGCTCGTATCTGTTAATATTTCACACAGCGTCGTTGCTATGACATGTACACTATAACATGTGCGTATACGTACCGAGGTCGTACACTCTCGCAACATAAGTAGTTCATACACTTCAAATTTGTGTATACATGAATTACATGATTCTACGTCAAAATTCACGATAACCCATTTCAAAAACTTACCGACTTATTAAAAGAGAAAAGCATTTTAGTGATGTTTTTCTTTCTGTCTTGTTGAGGCATAACGTCTCGGTTGCTCAGTAAAATTTGGTTTGTACGTGAGTTTCCTTGTAGAACTTTGAGAAGTTCCAACCAGGTTTCCCCCCGACAAAGTTTATTGACCTAGGAAACCTCGCGAAAGTAGATTTAATGGTATCATTTATATTTCATCAGAACGCTAGAGGGCTCAGATTCCAATGGATTGCTAAAATTGCAGTAATTGACACATGGGATAATAGTACTTAAGTTGTAGTCGTTTATTTCTCATTGTCTCACTTTAAAGCTCATTTAGATCCGATGATATCAGTCAGAAATGAGCAGTACGATCTATGTTTCATCGCTCAGGTCCCCGCTGAGCCCCAAAACTTAATGACGCCAAATCGCAGGCGGTCGCTGCTGCCATCACCATAAATAAGTCACGCGCGCGCCAATTAATGCTGATAAATTCAGTGTAATCAGAAGATTAGCGGTAAGAATTTCTCATTAAAAGTGAATTTTGATAGAATTATTCCCGACTTCAAACACAGGATGTGAGTTGAGCCGAGCGCCTCCGGGAGACCCGAGCTGCTCCGCGCACGTCAATAATAGTCTCCGGTGAGACTTCATTTTCCCGCCGTTTGATCTCCGGGTAATTATCTTTACCTATTATCAGTTCTGCTTTAGCTGATCAAAGACAGGAGGAGGCGAGACAGAATTGGTGATGTCAGAGTTCTGGAGATGGGTGATCTTCTACGTTTGCTTGTCTCCCTTCTGTCGTATCTGCTTAGCCCTTCTACGGAACTCAAGCGCTAAATTGGGCGCGCTCAAAGTTCGTACCGACTGGGTTAACGCCGCTACTGTATCGCATTACTCTGTCTGACAAACGCCGCCAACGTTTTCTTTCTTATTTTCCTTTATTTCTCAACTTTTTGTGTGGGCAAAGTTCCAGGTATTCACCACAAGTACCTACCCGGGAATTACCTTACTTGTGCGCTGTATAGAGCTGATATCTGCAGTATGGAGTAATTCCATGCAATGAAGAACAAATTCTTGGGAAAAGTCAGGAAGTTAAAACTTTTGTTCCAAGATTTTAGTTTGCCTTTTCTAAATGCTTTGCAATGCCGTAACGTTACAAATAACGTTTGTATTTTCTGTTTTATTCACGTATACTAACTATGGTAGTTATGCTGGTTGGATCCCTAAAATACGTACCAACAAATGGCCATGGAAACCGTAAAAATGGGCTCGCATTTCTTTGAATTCGAATAAAAGCAGATGTAACAACGCTAAAGAGATTCTGCCGAAACATAATGTGCCTGCAGACACGATGCGGTCTTATCTTCACCAGTCTTCTTTTCCCATATCTCCAACACACGTCGCAAAATTGCCTGTAACTGTGTAAGTTGGTAAAGAATGGGAGGATTTGTTTTAGTGACAAGCACGGGGAGGAAGGCTTGGTAACCTGCGATCGAAGCTCTTCTACTTGGGAACCCCCGTCAATGTTCTGGAAAACAAAGCCTCGACTTGGTAATCTAGACTTATTGATTGACAGTTACCTTCGGGAGAAATAATAAAGTTTGTTAACTCGGCCGACCTCTTGGCTCATCTTCCCTCGTCATCAAGCGGGGAAACTACGCAAGATTGTAGCAGACAGATCGCACCATGGCAGCAATAAATTCTCTCTAACCTCGGGACACGTTTTCTAATATTTGATAAGCTCGCAAACATGATAAGCCGCGTATAGATACAAGGGGAAGATATTACTGCAGCGCGGAGTTCTTGCTCCGGGAAGTAATTTGTCCCGACTAGAATCTCGAAAAGAACGTTTTATGAATAGAAAAAAAAATAACAAGGGGTTTCGGAAAAATGTGCTTCGAAAGAAATTCTTAATCCTCCGAAAATTAAATTTTCACGAACTGAACTGCATAGATTTTATTTCCTGAAATATGTGATCTACAGATAACAGATTATGTGCAAGTTTTTTTAATGAAGGGAATGCTAGTTTTGCAACATGTCGTCGTAGATATTCCTCCTTCCAAAACTATTAGAAAATACAAAGAAACATGCTACCATAGTTTGCCGTGACTCCAGTTTTAACTAATAAAGGATTCAGTCTTCAACGTAAATGGCTACGAAGGAGAACGCCTTCTAAGAAAAGGCAATTTACTGCCGTGCCATGATTTTCTATGAAACAAAAGAAAGCGGCTTTCGATGGTTCCGCCATGTCCTATTCGATCAATCTCCTAGGTCAATATCTGCCAACGGTCCGCCCGAGGGAAACAGGCAGATACCATCTTACAAAATCGAAATTAAATTAGCTCCCGCCTAGAAAACGTATTAAGCCAATTAATGAAACGTTACAAGAAGGAAAGTCGATGCCGGAACCGATACACAAGGCAGGTAGAGTTTGGAAACTTTTCCCACCAACTGTTGCGAGGGGAGAGTGTTGTATTGGCATTAGATTACTGACTAAAATTTGTATAAAATCATCAGATGTACAGAATTACCGACAGGATACAAAATGAACAACAAATTTGCAGCGTTTAAGAAAGCTTTTTCCTTTTTCTTTTCTGGAGAAGTCGCTTCTAAAGCATGGGTTTAGACATGTCCGTACAACCTGTCCGTCAGCACCACGGACAGAGCCGGTCCGGAACGCGACACAAACATCTGGCTGTGCAGATGTAACAACAACCAGCCGTATCTTGGGTTAAAGGTTTAGGGATTTATATATGTTCTTAAGATTTCACATAAAGGCATTGCCTACTTTGGTCTATGCTGATTAAGGCCTCTTTACAAGAAAGATGGTACACCAAAGCAATGCTGGGGTAAGCCTCCATTTTGGCACAAAGATTCAAATGTGAAGATTTAAGTGTGGCTTCGTCAAAATTAATGAATACCAAGAACCCTTTTCGTAAGAACCCTTTCCGTTTTAATGAGGATACGTGGCAGTTAAGTGGCTTAGTTAGACTTCTTTAACCGTGCATCAAAAGTTATCTCACAAGCCATCCTGATAATGCAGGCGCTGAACTTCCCCTTTATGTGCGTGACATTCCATCAAAACTTCCGTCAGTCCGCATCTCAGTCATTCATTTCATACAAGATT
>NC_049991.1:12508568-12578407 GCF_000003815.2 Branchiostoma floridae | reverse complement strand
CGTGTCACTTATACCCCGTTAATAAGTTCCCCTGTCACCGCGAATGATTTCAGAATCACCAGACTTCAAAGTCATCACGTCTTCATATAGGCGCGAGGGGCAGGAGGTTACCTTAACATTCCTTAAAGTCGTTAGAAAGCTAACCCGGAGAGCTGCTGACGGCCGCTGTTGTTAGCGCTTGTTGTGAGAAATCCGAGGGAATTTCCCTTAGATACTTAATGTGGGATTAGATCAAGGCCCTTAACAGTAATTTGTCAGACTAGGTAAGGAGTGAGGGGCAGGGAGGAGTACAAAAAAGTGAGCTTAGATGGTTTACTGTGACCCTTTGGAGACTTTTAGTTATTTCTCAAATTTTAGGAGGCTGCCAAAAGATTGCAATATGATATCTTCAGCTCAAGTATGTTCTAGAGATATATGAGATTTACACGAATGTAAAGGCAGTAATAGCAACTGGTTTGAACAAACTGTGAAATAGTTCAGCAAATCAACAATGATACTACATCCTTAATAGGCACTACCTTTATGAGGCGTTTGTAAGCCGGTTGTCATCGTTAACGGTTATGTAACGTTAAACAAAGTTCTCTTAATAAAATCAATGAATGATGATGCAAAGAGTTTTAACATTTCTGCCTCAAAAGAGTGCGCCCAAATGATATTTGTATTGGTGTTATGTTTATGAAAACACACCCTTTCTGATGTCCAGTCGTATATGATAGTTTAATAATGCATCTGATGACAGTGCCGTCCGTGTGTTATTTACCTGTCGGCGCTGATTTGTTGCCCCTGTGATCGGACATCGTTCTACCTGCCAGCTGCATGATGGATCGAGCGGGTAATCCTCCCAGAAACACCGCTGATCCCGCGCGCCCGGCCCGCCGGTATTAACCAGCTACTTCCTGATTGATTCCCAAATTAGCCCCATTCATAATTGATACGCTGGGCGGGCTCGTGCCAGATGTAGTCATGGTGGGTACAGACACTGCCTGCTGCGCTCTGCCGCAAATCAGGTTGGACACTCGCCGTGCAAATACATAAAAAAGAACATAAACATACGATTTTCATTCATTCATTCCTTCCTTCATTCATTCATCACTTCTTTCCTTCACATCATTCCCTTGTGGCAATTGTATATGCTTTTTATCTTAGCTTTCATTCCTGATATTGTCCTTCTAGTCGTCTTTCATTGTTATGCCACATTCTTCAACAAATTCCACTGTTATCATTTCCATTTTCTGTACTCCATTCTCCTTCCCTGACGTTTCTTCTCTTTAATTCAAATGTCTTTTTATACTGTACTTCGTGCCTTTTCTAATACCTGTCCACATAAATCGTACAGACTTCATGTGAACATGTCCACCAGGACAACTCTGGCGTTCTCTCTTCACGTGGATCCAATCACTTCTTCCCTCCCAACCATTTCACTATCTATATACACGACGGCGCTGTTGTCATTCCCGATAACAACAGTCTATTGCACATGGCCTTGTTTCATCCCCTCCAGTTGTAGAGATTTAATAGTGCCGTGGATAATGGCTTTGCTGGGCTGCTTATCAGCGCAGGGTTGTCGGTGTAATACGGCTAATCTTGCCATCGCACAATTTACCGTCTGTGCCTTTGCGCCGTTGTGCCGGGATTCTCGGTTGACCCACGCGCCACGGACCCACTGAGAGCAGTGCGTTCTCTCGTCAACCTGGGTCATTAACGGGAAATAACAACTACGCCTTCGCTATCCGGTAATGCCGATTTGATATGGAGTCCCGCGAGGGGCGCACAAGGCCCGGAGACAGGGCTCACTTATTACTGGCCCGCTGCCGGTCCCGCCATCTGCGCGTGATGTTATCAACGGCACGGCGTCTGTGTAGCTGTGGATGAGTAGAATAAGGTGGGGAGGGGGGCATATCCTGCAACAGACCTTTATTGCAAGTAAGCTGTCGGTGCCGCTGTGTACGTCAGATCCTCGCGAATCTTAGATTGGGAGAGTGTTTCTGAGGGAAGAAAGGGTTGCAGAGGCACACGGCTGGTAAACATGCCACGCTCATTGATGGTGACGCCTTGATCATGAACAACAGGCAAGCCTCCATAAAGTGAAGCGTGCGCTCAATTAAGAAACCAACAGTCGTAACTTCTTGCGTCTCCGTAATAGTCAGACCTAAAGCAGTGCGCATAAAAGATATCAATCTAGTTAAAGCATGTAAGACAAAGTAGCTACCTTAATGGGGAAGATTGGGCGTGCTGCGTAACGATGTAATATTGCGGCGAACCCTCGAAATTGAAAGGCAATGAATGTCGACACAACGGCGAACAGGAACCTTAATCCAATTAAGACAAGTCTAACCAACGGGATGACTCTTAAGGGGCGGAGGTCGATAAATGTGATTACTTGAAACGTCGAAGAACGTGACAATGTGATCCTTTCGTGACTCTGTGAGGCAAAGGTGAACACTAATGTAGGAAAAAGCGTTGCAGCTGACACAAGGCATGCTGTATAGAAGTAAATCTGTTATTGAAATGTATAGTCCTCTATTGACGAGATAGGCCATTTCAACTTTGACTGGAACGTTGATCATGTATTGTTGCAAAATGAAAAGTGCAATGTGGGACCTTTATTTTGCCTAAAATTGTATCAAGTAAAATTCTCATGAGTTTGATGCCCAGGTCTGCAGGAAACTTGGAATTGAACTTTTATTCACATGTTTCCATGGTGAAGTTCTTTAACATCACACAACAAGATCGCCGGAACATAACGTATGAAGGTTAGATATAAGAGGTCAGTTGAAATGATCAAGTGTGATAGTTGATGAATTATTCGCCTCTATATCGGTATTTCTGAGAAACTGTGACATTACTTCTTACAGGATGCGTAGTGTTAGCTATTGTGACGAGCTAGCTAGAAATAACGTGTGTGGGTTGGTAGGGGCAGCAAGTGTTCACAACTTAAGATAACTTCTATAACATAGTGACAGTCATAAAGGGCATCTATAGGCTATCACATATAGTCACGCCAGCGAGTAAAGTGGCTTTTTTCGCAACTTTCGAAGCATCAAAAATCAAAGCCTCGAGAAAAAAGCGACAAACCGGATTCTCCACTTAACACAATCAGGGGACGTTTTTCTCCGAGGCATGGGAGCGAGTCACAAAGGGGAACATTACGCGACAGCTAAAGTTCCTGTCGTGATTTCAATTAAGATTGGCGCTCTGTCCTTTTGAGACATCTTCAAGGCCTGTTGGGCAAGTTGTCCAAAGTGCACTGAAAATTGGTCGCAAATGGGCTCGAAGTACCTTGAAGTTGATACTTAAGGACATTATTGCCATTAAGGTGGCGCGCTAAGACCCAGACGTCAGCCCTGATATCTATTAAGATACCACGGAGGAGGAGTGAAAAGTTAGACACGCCGACCGGAGGGCGAAAGCTTTTACCCATCGCAGGGAGGAGAGAATCTTCACCCCGAGTGTGCGTTAGGGTGGTCGTTCAGGCATCAAAAGGTTATAAATGCGCGCCTAAATGTCGTTGGCGATAGTTTGTGAGACGCCATCAGAGTTTCCGCGTCCAACCAGGCACAGACGATAAGCTGCCGGTGTGTCGGGACGAACTAAAATGTTTGTTCAGGGCATAGTTCCGCTCACTTGGCAAACTTTATGCCTCCGGGTATCATTGTAAGTTACAGCTTCAGACGTCCGACAACTCCTAAGGATAAAACTATGATACCCTGGTGTTGTAAAACTATGAAATGTTGCTGTCGAGTGATGGACCATGCAAGAAGTTGGGAGGTACAGGGGAATCCAATGATCAAATTCTAGCACCCTAAGGGTGCTGCAAGTCAGATATTTGCTAAATAAAATACACTTAACCAGTAACTGTGTCTCCGGGTGCCATTAGCGTAGCGAGTGAGAATGATCTGCAGTGAAGTATAGCGGTTACAGGAAGTCTGTACACAAAGTAGAGATGTGCCGCGATGGGAGGGGGGTCTGTGCTGCAATGAGATTCAAGCACCACTTGTCATCAAAACCGTATGATACCGGTTCTGGTTGTAAGAAGCTAAAAGGAAGATTGGAGAAGTATGTTGATGCTGTTAACGCGACACAAGGAAGGGGAAACTTTGCGTGAGTCCTTAGAGCCCAGACGGAAGACTTGCTGAGATGGTGCCAGCCTGTGGGATACAGACGTCTACCCGTTAGGAGGCTAGGGTTATTACGACAAGAAAACACCGAGAACCTCGGGGGGAACATCGTCGAATACCATCTCTATGATATCGCATATATATAGTTCAGATATGACAAATGATTATGGCAAAGATGCGATTAGAAATCTATAAGATAAACTTCATTTTGTGGCGAGAAATTGATGTGAAGGGACGTCATGGCTATTGTAGTTTTAAGTAGGCAGACATTCCATTCCTCTGTCACTAGATCTGTAGGAACCAGCTTGATAAACTTACTAATCCACACTAGCTATATATAGCTAGCCTCCGTCGCAGACTTCGAGCGGGACTGGCCTTCATTTTAGTGGAGGCGGGTTACTGGTTCGCGATTTTCATCCTTGGCTGGGTTCTTATATGCCAGGAATGGGAGTTTGCCGAGGAAAGAAGTTTTCCCCGCCTCGAGACTTCGTCTAGATCTGCGACGTAGGTTAACTAGCTTTGTATGAAAAGTTGTTTCTGTGGTTTTCATGGAAGACGATTCACGAGTTTCCACAAACCTTGACCAGAACGTGCCTGAAGTTATGTACGGTTAGAACTCTAGTTAGACGAACCCTTACCGAATGTTGGCCAAATCCTGAAATCTGTATCTGGTGCACGGCACCTCTAATCAATTGGCGTGGGTCTGCATAAGTATGCCAGCCTGTCCTCTCACCACCTAATAAACACGGAAAGCGCCTCAAGCACGCCCAAATTGAACAAATAGTCGGCCGGAATCAATAAGACGGTGTGTAATTGATTTTGGACTGGAAGGTGCGGCGCTTTATCAAGTCGGACGCGAGGTCGATCGATAGGGGGGAGGGGGGCGGATCGAGGTGAGTGCCCCTTCCCGGCCCGCGGAATCACGCCTTAATGCGCACAATATCCTCCCACTTTTACCCCCAAATCTCCGACCTTAAACCTAAACAGTTCGCAATTACGGACAGGATTGCCAGCCGGGCCCGGCGGTCAGAAGTGAGAAGTCTCCGGCTTACCCTTTTGATAGAGGGATTCGCCCGAGAAGCTCGGGAAAGTAGCAGGGCGTCGCTGCGGAATTTATGAGTTTGCCAAACAATTACGAGGCCTGAGAATATCATAAAGGGTTCAATAGATGGGAAATCCTCCTTACGATAGTTCTGCAATGAGCTTGCGGGTATAGCTAGTGTACATCACGTTGCTTTTTTTCAATATGCTCCCTCTCTACCTACCTCTATAGATCCCCCCCCCCCCACACACACATTCCTTCATTTTCAGGCCACAAGAGGCATGAAACAAAAACCAATTTTCCTTGGGCTCACACAGAAATTAATTTGATATTTGTGCAGGGAGCTCATTTCCCCAAATTGGAACATCGATAATCGTGGCATGCTGAATTTACTCATCAGTCTACCAACTGCCTTTATTGGCGAAACGTTTCCCCATGACGAGCGTTCTCTGCACCATTAAGAAGCCAAATAATTGTGGAGCCGGAGGCTGCCTTCTGCACCAGGACGTTTCATACATAATCAAACAATAAAACTGTAAAATATCTGTCTGATCATGGAAGATAACGACGAACCAAGCGTGAAGAACGTATCTCACACAGTTCCGGGGCCTTATCGCCGTATATTGCTGCCAGCTAACAATAGCTTGTTACGCTAGTTGGTTACAGAAGTGAGGAAATCAGCAATGAAAAACACCATCAAAGAGGAAATATACGGGAAATGAAATATCGTACGAGTACAGTTTCGAGGAAATGTTGCATTCAAGATTGACTAAAACAAAACCCTACAGAGTTCAACATTATATAAAGCTTGAAGTACATATGTTCAGTTTTGAGACTTCCATTGTTTCTTTGTTTTTTTCTTATCAGTACATCTATACTAGATTATCTGGCCTATGGGAAGTCAATAAAAGCTTGGGATACATCGCTAAAACAAACCAATATATCGACCCCTCCTGTCAACAGTGATATCGTGTTGTGGTACACCAAAACTGCCTGTAAACTACATAAGGACATTCTGGATATAAACGGCGTGGGCAATCAAAAGACATGGTAAGGAAGGAAGTGAAAATAAAGCACAAGCTCGTATATTTTCCACTTACCTGTGGAAATGTAAAAGATGGAGATATAAAAACTACACAATTGGATAACACTTGTCTTGAGAACAGTTCAAATGCTGCTTGAAACGTTAGATGTAGCAGAATTCATTATTGGAATTTGGATAAAACATTTCTGATACATTGAAACCACACGAAAATTGAATTTGTGATTGGATCTCTTCAGACGATTTGATTGGCAAAAAAATGGCAAACCTGCTAATTTTGGCAGCCTCAACTTTCTATTGTTCGGGCACTTTTCGAGCAATGCCTTAATTTCCTGACTTTTCGCCCAAAGTTCAGAAGAGTGTGAGATACCAAAACCATCACAAACTGCATCCGTGCCGTCTCAGCAAAGTCTGTGGGTCTTCTATACACGAGTTTGACCTGGAAATTCTGGTACTTTTCCGGGCAGATTGATGGCGGCGGGTGCCCGGTCATGATAACCCCGGCCGTGAGTTGAACCGGCCCGCGGTAATATCACCCCTGCAGCCCGATCGATGACCAGGCCTTCACACACGGGAAATAAAGATAACAATTTCCTTCCTGGTCGGCAATTTGTAGAGCCCGCTGATTCATTATTGTCATTATGCTAATTTCGCCTCAATTTAGTCCCCATAAAACCAGCTCGCCGACGTATGAAATTCAATGTGTTAACAGTGCCAATATTAAGAAAGCGATATCTCGTTTAGCCGGGGAACGGCCGGCCAGAGATCGATTTTTTGGTTTGGCCCCCATATGACTCATTTCGGCCGATCCAGGCTCTTTACTCCGGGCCAAATGAAAATTGACGTGGAGAGCGATATTGTTTCGGGCAAATATGATTCCCACAAGAAATGGGGTTGTTACTGGATTAGCTTATTAACTGTTTAGGCGGGGGGAGGGCGATTTGAAGTTATACGTCACTCCATACCTGTTTTTCTTCTATTTGGAATAATGTTGTGTTGTTTTTTTTCAAACTTCAAAAGTCGTTACAGAAATGTCAGAATTGTTTGTAACCTTGGAACACAGTATTGCGAATAGGTATGGACGAAGCAGAAAAGATTTGTGTTAGGTAAATTTGTGCGAAAACGTCGTCTAACAAATCCTGCATTGTTTAAATGTAAGTTCATCCGTGACTGTAATAGGCAAATATATATATTTCCGACAACAAATGAAAGCGCTTACCAATGCGTTTGATACTTTGGCTTTAATCTTTAACATTTACGATGAAAAGTATTGTTTGTTAAGGCAATCTCAACGTTGATTTGCGATTGTGACAAAAACTTTTCTGGAGATGATCGCCTATTCTTCATTACGTAATTAGTAAAATATGAGTATGACAAGTCCAGATTTAATTATATGTGGGACGATTCGTCGCTTGATTTGGAAAGACATGCGAGAGCACGATTTCCCATCACAAGTTGAAAACAGCCATAATAAAAACCCATATTCATGTCATCAATCTGATTCCAAAACCACAAACGGCAGGAAAGGATTTGGCTTACATATTCATACTTACACTTTATCTCTCCATTATTGTTTGGGAGGCAAAAGGTACCGTGGTATTATACATATGAATATACAGAACGTGACTATACATGTCTCCTATAGCATTTATCTTGAAACAACTCAAATATAGTCTGTGACTACATTGGCATAGAAAGAGTGCCTTGTTTTTGAAAGCAACTAGAAAGATTGCAGGTATTCTAGGACTAGTTCTCTTACAAACATTGAGTTCTACTTTTTGCTACAGAAACTTTGATCTTTTCACCAAAAGTTATAGCGATTCAATTACATATTTGCACCAAGACATCGTCAGTAGCGTAAATTGCACTTCAATGTTAATCACGCCAAAAACAAGTAAAAAGTATCACGGTTGTGTGGGTACACGCTGAAATCACTTAAAAGAAGTCACTGAATATTCATAAAGCTAATCTGATTCTCACAACTGTTTTGTGAAAAAGTGCGTATCACGCAGACGTGAAGTACTGTGAACGCTTGCCTGACGTGCCGAGCGCATTGTTTTTTCAGTCGCAGGGTGTGATTTTTCTCAACGCTGCAGCACGTTGTGAAAATGTATGGCTTCTCTGGGCTGCTTAATGAACTAATCAGGATTATAATTAACTCTGTATAATTAAATCTCCACTTCACACGGTGGTGACACATCCTTATAGCTTATCGCAGCAATTAATTGATTTTTACCAACGTGAAATCTCAGCACTAAGGCCCCCTTTCCACTAGGACGGCGATCGTGCTGCGCTCTCACTGCGACCTAAATAACATATGTGAAACCTTCGCTTTCACACTGGGTATATCATACAAAACGTAAAAGTGTGATTGAGAAGACAACAAAACACACAAAGTGTAACAAGATTCGTTTATTTTCGATACAATTCGTTGAACGATGTGTCAAATTGTAGGTCGCAGAGAGAGCGCGGCGAGAGCGCCGTCCTAGTGGAAAGGGGGCATGAGAGCCGTGGGTCTTTCTAGATAGTACATAGCGCAACTATTATAGTGATAAAAGTACGTTACTTTGATTTACTTGACGGGTACTGTGAGATAGTTTATCGTATTTCCTATATGTGGATTTTGATATGCTATAGTTTAGAATGAAAGTTTTTTTCATAGGAAAAATCGCACTAAATTGCTTGAGAAGCCAATCTGACATTGAAAAAGAATATGGTACATGTATCTACCACAATTGAAAACTATATGGATCATCTAATCAGGAACGTAGCTATGTATGTGTTTCTGTCCAATCTTTAACATTGTAACGATACATGGTTTGGTATCATACAAAGAAGGTTGATAACGTCTTTATCAAGTTATAAAGAATTGTTGTTGAAAAGGGCAATATTGAAATTTCCCATGTCATATAACAACATTTCATGGAGGTAATAATTGAAAATTTCCCTATTATATAACAAAATATTTTGCCAGGGGGTGTACCGTATTATTTTTTCACTCCCTATGAAGCCCCCTCTTCACGTCCATGTGACGTATCAAAACACGCCACGTGACGTTGTGACGTGTGAGTTTTCCCATCCGCACGAGATCACACGCAGCATATGCTGGGGTCAACGACCTGGGTACCCGCTGGTGTGAGCGGGATCTAATCAACAAGAAAAACAAAACAAAAAGTCAGAACCTTATCATTTCGATGCATAGTCGAAATCCCCTATCTATGATAAGATTGCAGTTCATCTGAAAAATTGAGCAGATATGATTGATAAGTCATAAAGGTCTCATGAACTCAATGGTTTTGATGTCAAAGTGCGAAAGTCTATGGAAAAATCCAGTCACATTATAAGCAAAATGCCCCTTTCCATTAGAGACTGCGACTGCACTGCGACTGCGAAGCGATCAAAGATTTCATAGATATCGCTCAAGTAATTTCATAGATAAAGAACTATGCCTTTTTTCATGTTTTGTGTATTTTATTGTCTTTTAAAACGTAAAATTTGGTCACTGTACGGTTGTTCAGTGATCGCCGTCTTGTGGATTGGGAGTGTGCATGCATATTGTGGAGCGCAAGTATTTCTTTAATGAAAATGTTCCTTTTTTCTCAAGAGGAAGTGACATCAAGCTGACGTATGTGTGTGATAATCAGTAGAGGTGTCGAAGTTCTCACAACACCCACCCCTGGCCAGGCACGCTCGTCTAAAAGCAATCTGCGGAGGTGTCGAAGCTAATCTTGTTTTTTCTCACGGCACACTTGTCTACACCCCGCGATATCCGACATAACCGTGTCATCGCTGGTGGATACATGATGATATTCACGGTGATGTGATAATAGAAACTTCACATGATGAGCTTTTGTTGACTCAGCAATGGTTTCCGAAGATAAACCTCTTTTCGAGTTGGTAACGAACCGTTGTGAAACGTTTCACACTTTTGTGCTAATGTTCTTATTACTGTTTATGTTTACTTCATCTGGGGGTATTTCCTACAGCTGCATATATTTCTGGGAATCATGACATTTAGCTGTTGTTAGACTTTTAATTTGTCTATACTTTCCATTCTCCTTGTGTACCTATAGTGCGCTTTGTTTGCAATCAACCCTCGGGCGTGAATTTGCAATAAAATTGTGAATTATTCGTCGTATGTCTGATTTTGAGTTGGCTGCTACTGTGCACAGCTAGGTCGAAAATATCCAAGTTTTGTCTGTCCTAATCTTCAAGCAGATCCTACGGTAGCATAAGATAGTATCAAAAGTTGGCAAAGGAGTGAAGCCGGCCTAGGAGTGTGTGTGGCTTCACTCCTTTGCAAGCTTTCGATACTATCTTATACTATACCGTAGGATCTGCTTGAAGATTATGTCTATCCCCGCTATCTTTGTCTACTCGCTCCATTATTGTTGTTTTTGTTATCTTGAAGACGCTCTATCCTTGTCATCTTCTGTCTTGTACCGGAAGACCAGCTGACAGTCATAGTTATTGAAACGTCAGACTGAGAAAAGGTGGCTCCCACCCTCTCCGATTTGCGCCATTGTTACTTTGTTATATACGCCTGTTTCGCGGTCACACACTGCGTACGGTCGCTAGGAGTCCCATCCCCGTACCTCCGCTATGTCACAACCGTCCCTCCCCATCCCTTTTGTTCACGGTTCATGATAGACAGTTTAGTATACTTCTGATTGAGACGTTCTTCCGGGAATGGGGAGATGATCTCCGGGAGTCCGTTCCAGGAACGTTCATCACCTGCCGGAGGACGGCCAGTGAGCTGCTCATGCGCGAAGCGTCCCGTCAGTGTCCTGTCTCCAACATGACAGCTCCCATTCAGATAATTGTCAGGTTATAGGAAGAAAACTGACGGGGCTTCAAGTTGCATATGACCTGTAATGCAAGTGACAGTCTTGGAAACCCATTTACAACATCTGTTTTACGTATAATTGAAAACAACAACGTCCAAGCAAATGAATATCGAATAGAGGTCGCTGGATTCTATATATCTGCAGAGCGAGTGCACCACAAAAGAGGCCAATGTCCAGCACAAATGATATAATGTAACACCAAGATAAGGATATAAACGAAACCTACTAAACCCAGCTAACTCATAGGGGTGCAAACTTTGGGTGCCCTTTTATACAACCATTTGAGGTGACAATAGAAATTAAAATGACAGTACTAAATGTGTGGAAGGCCAACAGAATCGTGAAACATATATCTCGTCTAACGCTCTGTGTAACACTCAGAAATAGAAGACAGTTTCTTTGGTCTGCCTTACAGCTTACTTACCCCGACTGGCAGGCCTTGAATGCCATGTCTCCCCTATTCAACCTGCCCACAAAGCCTGTCGGTGGGAGGGAGGGGTAACAGAATTACACACACACAAAACGACTTCTAACTCTTTCAAATGGCAGAGAGAATCGGTTCGCCTCGCGGGTCGGCCAGACCAGATTTGTCTTTCCGTTCTCATTGTGTCCTGGCGCTAAGTAGGAGGTGAGAGGAAGATTTATACTGATGTATTCCGTACGAGACAAAGGATTTCGTAAATTGAGTCGTGATGGTAGGGTTGGGTATCACGACATTGTCAAGTCATTTAATTACACACTATTGCAACTTTATTTATCGGAAAATAGAATTATGGCCGGCGAGGTTAGGGTGGAAAATCTACTTAGTCGTTTTTGTTGTGCGGGCTTTGAATTCTCCTTTTTTATAGTCTTGTGGCGAGATTTACGGTTTTCAATTTCTTTTCAATCAAAGTCAGCTTAAAGGACACAAGGGTCATACCTACAGCTTACACATTAAGTTATACCAGGAACTGCATCGGTGCTACAAGTGGTTCCTTTGTATGGGAACTTGTAAACTCACGCACTTGTAAAATGGTGAATATCTGTTGTGGAACTATAGCAACATTTTGAAACTTTGCTATTTGTAAAGTTGGTTTTCTACGCTGTTACTTCCCTATAACGCAGCCCAAATTAGACTACATTGTACATTGAACTTTGTAGGTTTTCGTATAGGCGATTCAAAGTGTGTAAGACGCCATGCGAACCGTAGCCCAAAGTACTGTTTTGTGTATATACCAGACCCTGAAGCCAATACGTGAACCTCAGCTGCAGCCCTTACCTATATGTTCATGCTGTACAGGACCCAGCAGATCCCCTGGTCCTCGTTAACCCAGTATTTACATCCACATGACATGTCCCTGTAACCCTCTAATTGCTTCATTCTCAGTACAGTAGTATATAACACACTTTCAAAGATTCGTGTATTAACACATCTTCGCCATCCAGAAACTATTTGCTTCTTTTCAAATTTGCTCAAAAAGGAAAGCGCTGCCATTCTATGAGAATCGCTCTTGACACCCTTCGCAGAAGAAAATGGCGATCATCTTGAACGATTCCTTTGCTTTCGACTTTCACTCCCTCACCCATTTCTTGTGACTTATGTACCGTTCAAGCAAACTAATTTAATTTCCTTTGTCCCTGAACACTTTATTTCGATATCCCTGAACTTGGCGGTGCGTATTTCCCGTGTAGAAAACGTGCTGTGTACAAGTCCTTTAGGGCCAGTGCAGGACAGAGATAGCGGAGATAGGTTGACCTCCACGCTATTGAGGTCACGGCTGCGGCCGTTGAAACTATTACCGAAGGGAGCCCGAAAACCGGTTTGTTGAACGCTTGGAAGGACTCCACAATTGCTTGCCTTACGTATTGTATCTGTTGTTTATGATGCCACTTACAGGATGGATACAACATGCAGCGAGAAGAGTGTAAGCAAATCATATTACAGCTAACGTTGCTGTAAACTGAGAAAGTTGTGAAATTGTCAAAAGTTGACTCATGGTCCCCAGTCTCATTTCACCATTTTCTTATCCTTCGTGTCAAACTGTTCGTGACGAATGTATGTGGTTTAGCTTAAACGTTAGCTGTCGCAAAAAGTATAGTCATTACGTTTCCTCAAATGTATTATTATATCACTATAAGTCTTTTGGTCAGATAAAGCGCATGTCACTGTATCCGCGTTTGTGTTGCAGTTGTAATAAAGTCGTTGATCGCAGTGTGAAATCGTGTTGACAACTGCGTTTTCTTCAAGTCGCCAACACGACTAGTCTGGTAAAGAATTGTCCTCTCTTTGGCGCCCTCTGTGTCTTCAACCAACTTGGTTCCTTTTTTTAAAGTGGTCAGATACAGGTCTCTATTGTAGGGCCGTGCCTAGAAGCGTAACGAGCTTGTGGTATCATGCTGCTCTGTCTACCAGGGGTTTGTTGATTATCGATCTTGAATCCCAATGGTTTCTTCAATTATAGTATTGGTGCAGCATTACACAATTGGCATAAATACTTTCAGCTAATTACAAAAACAGGTCCCGACCTGTGATACTGTGACATATGCCACTGACTCACAACTCTTTGACCTTTTGAGGCCCTGGGTTCGCCCGGGTTTCGAACTCCGGACCCCTAATCTGAGCCGCGTCAACGAGCAAGACAAACAACAAAGGCCAGGCGCAGATCGATAACGGCTCGCCGTAAGTCAGGCCTGAATGGCTGTCAGGGAGGGACAATCGAGTTGCTGATAAAGGATAAAGAGGAAAGAGGCGGGAACGGCTCGCGCCAGGAGATGGATCGAAGAATAACGGAGCTAGCCGTGTACAGCACTTCGAAAGAACGTATCGTATCAGGTCGTGTTTAAACATATTAATCCTTATTGCAAATACAAATACACAAACAGGTACCAAGAAATGCAACGGATCCGTGTCAGAAATTTAAGAGTGATGTGTTCAAAGCGCTCTCTAGCTACACGGCGCTAGTCGTGTGCGTCCTGGATACCATCCTACCGCTGGTATTATCCAAGTCGAGTTTGGATCGGGGGATAGAAGTGTCCGGAGAGGGTGAGGGGAATGGAGGGAAAGAGAGCGGAGAGAGCAGTAAGAAATCCCGGCCACTACTACCCCGACCCACCATCTGCTTGGAGAACAACCGCTCAATCGTTTTGCTTTCTACGGAGCCAAGTCTAAACAGCCTACATCAATTAGACAGTGCAGGACGTATCGCATAAGGCCGTGTTCGCGTATATGGATCGCATCTTGTCTTTAGTTACCAAATTTTTCAGAAAGATATCATATGTATGCAACGGACGAAATTCTGATGCAACATTGGCCAAACATCGAGCAGAAAAAGTGAAAAAATTCCTGCATGTGTACAGCATCGGTTGTTTGCTATATGATATTGGCAATATTTGCTTGTTAAGTGCACCACACGCCAATACAATGCTAAAGTCTGATGTCATTTGAAGCTTTTTCCGGAGCCGACACAGCTTTGTGGTTTGGAGTTCAGCTTCTCCATCAGTCCAGGTAAGCCCGGGGCAGCTCCTGGCCGTGACTATCTCCACATTAAATCAGTTCGTTTCATTTCCACTGCTGCAGCTCGTAAATGTAAAAACAAGGAGAGAACGACGCGAAATTCAATCTAGCCCGCCATTAGTTCTGGCGTAAAGGCGCCCGTAATGCCGCGGCCTAGGCACGGTCATGCATAAGGATCGGCCCTCCCGGCAGCCAAGGGCGAAATTAAATTGTGGAATCGATCTAAATTGAATTAGACTGGAGATTGCGGAGCCTTGTTGTAAGGGATGTCAATCAATTATACAGAACTAGCACGTTTGAGGTGGCCGAAATGGGCGGCAGTGATTTTAACAACGCCAGAGGTTATTAACTCCATTCCCTGTCGCAAATTTGTGAGGCTAATTTCCTGGCCAGTGAAAGTTAGCATGTTCTGTGGACATGGAATAGGGCGACAATACCTACCACTAGATTGGTAAGGCAGGGTACACGAATGGCACTGTCATGAAAGAGATCGTTGTGTTTCTAGGCATTATCTTGGCGATCGAGTTAGGTGAAAGTTACGTACATACGTATTGCTGATGTGAATGAACAGGGTTGTGGTATTTCAGAGGACTCAAATTGCATGAACAATTACTCTCTAACGTTATTCGATAAATCAATGCTCTTACAACACCGAAGGAATTTTCCTTGACACTTACATGTACAACTGAATCGCTCCATTATCTAATACATGTAGCCAGTAATGTGAAGAGAGTTACATATTTTATTGATTCGCTTATTCCACGCAGGAATACCAAGGTGTATTTATGATGGTATGTGGTAAATCTATGATGACATCAAAATTATAGAGGTTTATCTATGTTCTTCTTTCAGAATCATTCGGATAGTTTGTGACGTCCCTTGTCTTAGTCACAACACGGTAAGCCTGAGGTAATTAACAGGATGATCCTGTCAATAGTGGAAGAAATTGCTCTGTTGACAGGATGATAGAAAATGAACACCATTAACATTATCATCCTGTCAACATTGTGCATTTTTTTTCTATTGTTGGCAGGATCATACGATAGGTAGTCCGCCGCAAAATGACATATTGTCGCAAGCTTACTCGCTGTCGTAAAGTCGCAAGTAAAGTCGTACTGTCGTAAAACTATGTCAAAGTCGTAATAACATGATTTCCAGCCGCTCATGACCAATCTGTCCTCTTGTCCACCGGAGCAGAAACAAAAACGCATCATGGCGGTGTCGGGAGGCCGGGCGTGATGCATGGCGGGTGTCGGCGGGTCAAAAGTTGCGAAAATGTCAGGACGAAATTGAAAAATGTCGGTGGCGGTGTGTCAACGCGGATTGAAACTTACGCCAGGGTTAATGGTTTTTCAGTCGGAAGTTTCCCGCAAATTGCATCCACAGATCACAGTGTCCTTGGGCGGATGGGAGAGGTTGCCAGGGCGTCGTTTGAGCTGGAGGTCCGCGTTGATGAGTCCATATGTTGTTGGACCTCTGTAGCTGTGTCAGCTTGGCAAGGTCTTCATAAACTTGGCTTAAATGAAAACGTGTTTTGTGAATGGAATACTTTTCGAAACTCAAAGCATCCTCTGTTTGTTTAACGTGCTATATTCTGTCCCATTTTCGCATTTGGATGATTAAGCTGCAGATTGCGTCGGTATAACAGTAATGTTATAAGAAGTAATTTACCGTATAAGGATATGGTTACTGTGGACCATTGATGCCTCCGTGAAAACGCCATCAGTGAGAAAAGTACATGAAGCTTGATCATATAACCTTGACCATGACTGCCTCTCCTACTCACCGACCAGGCCTTAACTATCTAGTACATTAAGATATTTGCACTCCAAAGACAGGCGGGCCATGCATCAGTAGTGGCCCCACGCAGTAAAACGCACAACGAGTCCTTACAACCTCTACACCCCAAAATGATGACCAAGTAATAACTCTAGAAAAATACAATTCGTATGTGCTGAAGTTGCATCATTAAAAAAGCTCTTCTGTCATCAGCTGACTTCCATCTCGAGTTCGAAGGAACATATGGCCAGTCTAATGCGCCTGCGCGGCTAGGCTAGCTCCATGCCGCCATGAATCATGGGGGAAACGCTGTTCGATCCCACGAACAAATTTAATGAGCGCGGTGCGCTGCTTGAACCCTCAATCCCCCAAATCAATTATTAACTCATAACAGCCAGGAGCCTAATTAGGAGTTATGGGACGATATCGACAAATTGGGAGGTTCAATCGGGTCTGCGGAGAGCGATTTGTAGCCGAACAGCCGGAGCGGTCAGCGCAGCTGATGCTGCAGTCCGGGTAGAACACCTCAACTCGCTTCCTAAAAAATGATGCTAAATTTAGATCACCCAGATGTGATCATTAGTTCCTTCTATTAGCACATGTACATGTACATAAACATGTGTATCAAAATCTATCTATTCTGCATTTTCTTTTCCATGGCATTTTATGTGTGATGAGAATGTGTATTCACCAAGGGATTGTCATCCCTTTATCACATTAAACTGTCTTTTGCAGTATCACCACTAGTGAAAACGTATTCCTACCACGGAGTTAACTTGTGCACATTTTGTGTTACTAGTAACCTATTTTCTGTGAACGTCTGTTGTATATTGGCAGTATACTTCAAAGTTTATACCGCATAGCACAGATGTACGTTTCATTGGCACGTACGCTGCCAACTACGTCCCCCGCTTCGCCATACGTACCAGCAAAATTCACGGGTTACCTCGACTTTATAACAAAGTCACAAGACCAAGCTCCCGATCCTTTCTTAAATACCAAGCTCATCATTTTTTCAAGAACTTAATTTGAGGCACTTAACTCTCTTATCCGCCAAAGCTCCATCCTTCCAATTTGGAGACCTTAGTTATGCGCAGTTACGGAGTCGTTTTCTGAAGGAGCCGTGCATTTTTATTGCCTCCGGACTCAGGTTGGGGGCTCTGTGGAATAAATGATACCTGTATTAATGCCAAACATTATTTTACTCCAGCATAAATCACTCCTTTGGGTGGACATCACAACTGAATATTTTGTTCAGCGTCACTAGTCTTTCGCGATACTTTGTCTCCGTCGTGCTGGATGAAAATTAGTGTTGGGATGATTGGTCACTACATTTGTATAGAAAAGAGCGATACTTTTTCCTTCTAAATGTTTGTACTGACCTGCAGATAGCATTCAGAATATCACGAATTGTAAAATGTTGTTTTTTCATAGTGCGCACTATGCATGGCTGTAGCTAGGTTATCATTGAATAGTCTTGTAAAAGAGTTTTCAATGCATATATGTAACTTTAAAGTTTACTTGTCAATTTCGTTGTTTCCGTCACACGCTTACAACTAGAATGACAGCGCAAATGGAAAAAAAATCTACGTTATTACTGCTCTTCTTCAGCTAATAAAAAACGCTCAGCAAAGTCACAGCGGACGCCGTATCATTGTTTCCCCCTCAAAATGAGCAGGTGTGCACATGGCCTAACGACGTTGGTTAATGGTTCGAGTAAGGACGCCCCACGGAGCATCCTGGCCGTGGAAGTAAGCTGATCATATGTTAGATAAGACAGACGTATTGTCCACCTCACAGCTACACAGCTTAAATCACTACGCATGAATGACTTTTTGTACTCAGTACTACCTCTGTGTTAAACATTTAGATAACACCTTACGTTCTTAAGTAGTAATAGCTGGAAGGAATTAGGTTATATACTTTAAACGGTAAAGCTTTTTTTATAAGAAAACGTGCCTAAGGTAGTTCAATTTTTCAAGTATGCATCAGAGTTGGATTCCAGTCAAAAGACTGCTTGATTAATTGAAGTTTTATTTCTTCGTTTCCAATCAAGAAACATTTCTGCTGTGCTTTGTCAAGTTTAAAGAGAGACTTTGGAATTGAATTAACGAGGAAAAGACTGCATAACTGGGTCTATAAATCAATCCGCCTCGCAGCGTGCGTGATTCATGCTGCATCAAAGTCGTTATTTTGATTATAATGATCAGTCAAGTGAGAAGCGAGGGTCTAATTATTTGCCGTTGTTTGTCTCTGATGACCAATTATCTGCCACGTGATTGTCGTCAATGGGAAATCCTCCTAAACTCATGAGTACAATACAAACTTATTATATAACCAAACTTTACAATGTAGTTCATATGAGTTATAGCAGTTCTTGCTTGTAGTGTATATGTTGGAATTTCTTATATCAACAAACAAAACTTACCAAAGTACATGACAAAAATTATCAAAGCCTTTGAATATTGATGTGTGATTGATTGGGTCACATAATGAAACGAGCTGTAAATTGCACCATCATTAAATACAAGCTTAGATAATTATATAAAGTAGAATCTAATATACACCTTAGTTTGCCTATACAAGTCAATTATAATATAACTCGTTATCAAGCAAAGACGTGTCATGATGAACACGCTACTTAATTTTTGGCTCCGGACATCTATGAATACGAAAGGAAGAAGTTCGCTTACTTCCGTTACCATGGCAACTGGTTTTGACGAGAACGGATGTTGATTGAGCTGAGGAGGAGTGACCGTTGGAGCGGCAGAATTTGATCGGGATCGTGCGGCGTCAGCAGACGGGGACGTGATGTGTGCTAACATATGGTGACAGTAGGACGCACCCAAGGGATGGGGGGGGGGGGGGGGGTTCACGGACGTACATGTAGGTAATTGTCCTTTTGGATACTTCCATGCTATCTTCTTTTCTGATTGCTACGACGCCTGATTGATCTCATTTTCGGTAAGACTGGCCAGTGATATCACAGGCCGGCTGTGGAGTTAAAATAATCTGACAGGGTTTTAAAATGGAGTTCTAGTAAGATGTATTTATACTCGGAAGCTTATATTTGGTACAGGCAATTAGCATTGTATAATGATATTCAGCCTGGTGGAACAGGATTTCCAGGCTAACAAGTTGTCAGTGCGACTTTATATTAATAAGTACATCAAAAGCAACTTTTTAAACCCAGGATACGCACGCACTCGCCATGCGAGGTATTTTCAGCACCAAGGACAGTGACCTTTTCAGTAACGGAAGTACGCATGATGCGTCCAAGCTACCGGTGGAGAAATAGCCAAGGAAGGGCAGTAACCTGCCTTAAGACATAACTGAAGACGTTCCGTGGCCTAAAAGGAGTAGTAATGTTCATTATCCTTATTCAACGGGCTAAATGCCTGAAAGGTTTCGGGTATGAAAAGGTGTCATAACAAGGAGGAAGGAAGTGCGCGAACACGAACTTCTCGTTTTGGGTTGTTTGTCACGAATAAGGATACATGATGGTTTAAAATAAAATGTTATGTTTGCCTGTACTGTAATCGAAAAGTAGAAACAGACCAGTGAGTTGGGGTGGAGGTACCTGAGTCTGTTTAGTCCCGCCTGGAGTCAGTTATTATTGGTGCAGAAAATAAACTAAAACTTAATGAATCCCAAGGCACCAAAAAGCCAGATAAGCAGTTGTGTGATACAAACTACGAACTGATTTTTGCTTCTTTTTTCCTCTTTTCATCACATCGGCAAAAATATTGGCATGGAAAATCTTTACCGTATCGCCTCATTTCTCTGCCAGATCGTCATGGTGACAGAGATAGATTCTACTGCAGAACTCTCCTCGCAGTTTGTTCCATTTTGAAGGAAACGCGATGAGACACTAACACCGTATAAATCCAACAGAACACCACTAAATGTTGCGGCAAGATCATTATTTTCTGCCAGTGTACATGTAAGCGCTACCACAGCGATCACGGCATGGTGTACGGGGAAATAGACTCTAACTCAATTATAACTAATTAGAATGCTTCTCGATACTAAAAAATGGCAGCGCCTGTCATGGGGGATACACTTATGAGCACCTCGTGTAATAAACACAGCGGATTGCTGAACAAAACAAATTCCATGACAAATACTTTAAGAATTCAACTTAATGCTGTAAAATCACCAATTATCACAGAAGTGTAAGCAGTCTGTTACTTCACAAGCGAGGTGATATAATTCCAAGTAAAGATAATTGTCCCATACAGTTTGACTCATTAGTTTGATCACAGCAGGGAGTGCATCATTAAGCAACGGTTACCTTGGGCTTAATTTGCTCCCGGGAGAGAGAAACGCGTGTTGATGCGGTCTCTGTAGAGAGGAGCGTTGATAAGCCATTTTGATATGATGTTGGGTAATTATGTACCAGTTCAGTAAACCTAATCTTATCTTATAAAGCTGAATCAACAGTGAGAAGAAATATTGGAAACCTTCAAAAGTTTCCAAGGATAAGGACACTTAGTTCTAATATAATAACTTGAGTGCCTGGATAGCAAGCATTGTTTTCTTTCCTTTTGTAGCCTGGTCTATTGCCACTTCACTAGCATGTGCTACAAAAAGCAGGTTTTGACGGGAGGAAATCACAACAAAATAAAACAAACGCTGACTGAAAAATAAATAGGCATATAGACAACCTGTTCCTTACTGTTCATAACTGGTGTCCGGGCAAGTGAAAGTCCACGTTGATCTAACTTTACATTTGGTTTGATCCAGACGGCAACACACCGCAGTCCCTAAAGTCAACTTTATTGTCGGCATTCAATATGTCTGAAAACTCTGGGCTTTTTTCGGCGGAGGCTCCCTCCATTGCCCGAAACCCCTCGCGGTCATATCCAATATTGGGCTGCCGATTTGAAGGCCACCGATTCGCACGGCCGCCACCCCGAATCGATCGCAGCAAATTGATTCGCTGGTAAGTTGGTCAAAGAATTTAGAAATCATTTCGGTTTTGCGTGGGAAAGCACACGGCTATTAGAAGGACCAATACAGCGATACATGTTGCTCTTAGCTTATAGAGGCTAGGCCAGGCCAGGCCAAGCTAGTTCGCTGGAGAATGGCATGTGTTATTTTTTTAGCGTATGTATTAAAGACAGACGAATTATTCTCACACAATTGAATACTTGCAACATTTGTCCCAGATATAGAATGTAAGTATTGTGAGAAATGCAAATGTTTAACCTACTAACAGCCATTCTATTTCATAGCAGCTATAGTTTAAGACTGTCCATGTTATCATTTTGCCCCTGTACTTTTTGTTGTATACCCCCAGAAATTATATTCCACCAAATAAGCAGAATAGCACCAAAAATCAACGTCCGTTAAAGATGGCAAATGTCTGGGACTCTCGACGTGCGTGGTAATCTAATTTTCATGTAACCTTTCAAACGAAGCATTAATCTATGAACGATTTGACAGTACATAAAATCTATATGCATCAGTGTCTGGAAGTTGTGTGATGAGAACTCTCGTGCACTGTTAGGTACACTTTTCTGACAAGACTGTAAAACTTGAAGGGCCATTCTTCTTCGCATGTAAAGTTTCCCGGCTTATCACCGAGTCTATCAACAACGCGGAGGTTCGACCGACGCCTCTGCCCGGCTCCTCCTGCACTTGGCGGCATCTTTACACAAGGCCAAGAGCTCGGCAGGTCGATAAGTCGGGATAATGCCCCATTACCAGGGGATCGGACGGGAATATTGTCCGAATCCCGCCGGCTACACGCTATAATCCGACCCCGGACCCGAGAATTCGCCGATAACGGAGATAAATAGACAGACGGTCACGGATACTGTAAACACCAATAAAGCCTGGAGGCCGCTGGAAGATCAGAGATGGCGGCGGTGTATGATGTTCTAGCGAGCTTGATATCAGGGGTTCAATCTTTAACAGCCAATATCGCCATGTCAGGTTCGTGAAACGAGCACCACCCCCCTCCCCACGTCCATTAATTCAGCCCAATGTCATTATCACTGACACATCCAACTAACGACTCTTCCCTCAGCCAAGGTATTCATCATGTATCGTTTTTCACTGTATGACATTGAACATTTGTCCCGTCAATTTATACATTTAGTGGCTAGCTACTGTTTTGAGCAGGTTTTCGACACGTATACGCTACCTCATTACAAGGTTAGGAGGTACAACGATAGTGGTTTTGTCGAGGAGGCTAACAACTAGACCTTCTTGGCTTTGTGACCCCCTGTAATGAAATCTGTTGGTTATTATTTAACGTACAGAATATCTAATCGGTATATTTCACTATTTGTAAGATATTCAAAGCGCCTGAGCAACGTTCACATTTCTGGAAAAGCAGGGATTTGAATTAAAGTTTTAGGGAAAGTCAAAGTTCCACAAAAAGTTGAACTTATACAGCCGCCATCTTGACAAAAGGTCCCGGATGTGACATTCGAACAAACTCAATTAGTGACCTTTTTAGGAGGCAAGAGCACTGCCAAGAGGCCCTTTTTACACCGCGCTCTGATTTCCCAACAGATCTTCAAACGGAGTCGATGTCTCTGTCATGGAAGTTTAAACCCTTTAAGAAATGGTGGCTCTCCAAAAAGCTTCTAAGTCTGACAAATTGACTCCAAAGAGCCATTAGTTCGGTCTGAAGACGAGAATGGAGCATAAAGGGTCCCTTAATGGTCTCGAAATAGGCCCTGATTTCAATTAAGATAGTCATAATTTTTCCAGTGAATTTTCCGATGCCTTAAAAGTTTGCGATCTTTCTCGGAAAAGGGGGCAGCCTCTCGAGAAGGCTGTAATCACGCGGTCTTGAGGGCCCAACTTGACAGAGAACGCGCTGAAATGGGGAGGCAGGCGGCAGTTTTGCTCACTCTTGGCGCTAAAATGGAGAGGATTATCGCCCAAATTGCCTGTCGAATCAGCAGGGAACTGTGGACGATTGCCTCCCCAGTCAGCCTCCTTTGTTTGGATAGGAACTGATACTGGTACTAACGTCTGAGAGGAATCAACAGCTTTCGCGAAACTGGTTACAAGAATGTGAAGGCTGTCTGCTTACAACTTGATGGTCTTCTACGTGTTAGACATCTTACACAGTGAACACTCTGCTTCTCTTTATGTTTCAGACATAAGTGAACATTGTGTAAAAGTCAGGATGGGCAAAATGGACTCATTACAAAGACAAATTCTGTAAGTTCAACGAAATGGGGTAGTAAGAACTTTCTATCTGTAATATGACGTCCAATGCTAGCTTACGACACCATTGCACTGCTAAAGCGGAGAGTACCTATACGTCCATGCTAAAACTTTGGACAGGTCACTAAGAGGATGCTCTAGTGTTTTCTGTGAATTACATTAGATTAATAACAAGATTAAGGACAAGCCCTGTATGTGGAAAATAAGTTTTTTCAAAATGATTTGTACATAGTGTGCTCCCATATTTGTACATGTACAGTAAAAAAGCTTCCGACTATATATGAAACATGACGTAAATGCCCACAAAGTGGATTTGAAGTCTACTTTTCCCCGCGATGATGGACGTTTGTTCATGGGCAGATATTTCTGGATATTAGAGTGGGGTGGAAATGGGCTCTAATGGATAGTTCCGCGCGATGTTCCTATCTTACCGGCCATAATCAACATACCTTTCTGTGTGTCATGGAAACTTTGTTCTTTCAGATGAAATCGTGCCGTTCGACTCTGTAAAATACCTTCCCTTTCTACTCTGGCCGGGAAAGAGACGTCTTCGTGCCTAATGCACTTCTCCAGCCGGGCTTCAAGTGGACCTCAAAGGATAAAAGAGCTCCCCCGGTGCTCGGTAATTCCATTATAAATGTGGGGTCCTTCCAAATGTATCGATATCTTTAGAAAATGAATAGAGGCCCGGGCTAACGGTGACCCCTAACAGAAGATGGTCGAGTAGATCTGTCCGGTCCAACTTGTATGTTTCCTAAGTCTACATAGATGGGCTGATTAGCCCACAGATATCGGGCCAAATCGTCCCGCAAGTGCGCAATTCCATTACCGGCGATTTGGGCGCACTTTTTAATTCAGTAAGACAAACTACATGTCGCATCGATGAAAGGACAGCGGTGTGGAAGTCGTGCCGTATCGCCGGGTTCTCTCCGGGACCGGGCGGCGGGCGCGGCACACGGCTTCTAACGCGGAGTCGTGCCCCACAAATCGCCCCCTGAAAACTCTTCCATTAGGGACATTTAGGGGATCCACTGAGGAGGTTCAGACGACACAAACATCAGAGGGACGCCCGGGGGAACGAGAGGGCCATCTGCACGGGTTCCCGCCCGATCTGAAGTAAAAAACGGCGGTCGTCTGTAGTCTCTGTAGACCCCGGGCACACGATAATTATCATGCCATATACTGTAGATGTAACCGGGGATAAGGGAATAGTATCCTTGGATATATGAAACTCGCTCGCCCACCGCTTTTGACTCCGCGTAAAGTTCAGGAACAAACTAGACATTTTAAAGCGTGCTACCTTGATTCAAAACATGGAAAGTTTGCCCGCTACCTTAGTTTGCCATCGGAAATGTATGTATGCCTGAATAAAAGGATGTTCTTGGGAAGGTGAAGGATTGCTGTTGGAATGATGGCAAAACTTTATTTGGCCTGGAAAGCCTGATGGTCTGATATACTAAAACATCCCTCGCCATCCGTACTACGTATTATAAACTCATGTTCTCTATAGACGAATGAAACAATTTTCCTTTGTATGACACCTTTACCATTAGCAATCCAAGACTGATATGTCCATGGATGTAACCTAAGATTTGAGATAAGCTGAATATTTCTCAATTTTTAAGTTAGTAACGTAACATATACATGCAAACTAGTAATTTAGACATTGCCTGTGTATGACTCTACGTATGTTCTTTTGTTCAGAGTGTGACTGTGACAGCCTGGAATGTCCGTCAGCTGATATATCTCAGCCCGTCCCAAGTCTCGACTCCTCCCTTCTTGTTTACAAAAATCCCCTCAGCCAAAACTATCCCAGTCCCAGCCTCAGAGGGGATTTGCCCAAAGGAAGTCGTGTTTACGGAACGAGAGTAAAATGAGCCCGGGATTGCGACGCGTAGATTACCGCCCACCCGACGGGACCGCTATCCGACGCCCGAATATTTGTCCAGAGATTTAGGTGAAAAACTGCGTGGTGACCCTTCAAACAAAAATCAAATTAAGGTGAGCTTGGTGTAAGGTCGTCCAATGCTTTAGGATTATGTTCTCATGTAATGTTATTCTCAAGTTGAGCAGGGCATATCTTGTTCCTTGTTGCCATAGTCTCCAGAGAAACTGTCCGCTTTCCGTTAGTAATTTGTACTTCTCAACTTGATTTCCTGTCGCTTAACATTAACGCCTTTGCCCTTCACACATGTAGGCGTTTCATGTTCCTTCCGTGTCCCTTGCTGTGCTGATATAGGCTGATACAACATGTCTTCAGACAAAACATTACATGAGTCTGCCCGCAACAGGTACATCACGCAAAACTCACAGGAAACCAGAGCAGGTCGAACCACAGGTCGGACCTAACTCTCACTAAACACCCTTCAACAGCAAGGACGAACGCTAAGTCCAACTAACCCTGAAAATCCGACGATAATTAAATTCTTAACATTTAGATCCGTCTCTTTGAAGGTCGAGTAGACGAATCTCTTGCCAGGGGATGGGAGAGAAACCGCGCTAAAATCATCCCGCTCGACAAGTTGATTCCTCAATTAAAAGGTTGAGATAGAAGCTGGGCATGCCTAAACACCGGATATTGATCTGAGTTCGTTAAGCTGACCACTAGGAGGATTTACCTCCCAAATCCACTAGGTCAGAAGTGGCCAGCCGGCGGCCCGGGCGAGTGGAGGGTCTTACCTCCTTGCTTAACGAAGCCGTACCTGTCCATTTAAAACGCCCATAGATCGGCGGGCGTAATGAATGGTTTGATTGGTAAGTAAGTCCCTGTATGTGCGGCTGGGGTTGCCGTGTCTGATGGCGCATACAGAGGCAAAAGGCGGGTACTGTAGGAGAGACTGACCGGGAGCATTCATGTGAGGCGCTGTCTACGAGACATCGATTTTTGCATTGCTTCCCTGGTCCGCTTATTGCTGACGGGGCAACATCCCAGTAAATCCGCGCGTTTCTGTGTCACTCCGTTTGCGATGTAACCGGAGAAATATAAAAGATGAGTTTCCCGAAGGAGTGTGACTTCTCTCTGCGTTCAATTTTGAAATTAAACACGGGACACAAATCATAGCCGGCCTCCGTTGCTCCCATTGACGTTAAAACTAAATGTATGAAGAGATCCAATTTGACAATACGCTCTGTGTTTCCATCTCTCGGCCTACATTCATGCAAGCTCACGTTTTCTTTGACGAGAGATGGATACTATCGCGAGACTTTAATTTGCTCCCAGCATGATTTCTAATTGCACTTTGGTCTTCTCTTCGTAGTTTTTCTTGGGTAGCTACATTTCACTTCTCGACTTGGAGGGAATATAATTCAATTACCGGGAATTGTGTTAACGAAGGTTCTCATTTGTCTTAGAGGAGGACCCGGTACATCACTGTCAACTGGTTGCCTCCAAATTGCTCGTTCTGTTTCATTTAAAAGTTCCCACGTCCCCCGAAGGTTCGCTTTCTGTAAGGCCTACACGCAAATAAACGACCCGCTTCGTTCTGCCCATTTGTCATTGCTCTGTTGTGTGAATTAAGAAGGATGGTTGCTTGCCGCTACAAGACGCATGGGTGGGGGAGGGTGGAACGGAGTCAGTAAGAGATATCCTCCGGTGCCCACGTCCTTGCAATTGCCAGTAATTTCATATGGACCACAACAAAATTAGAAAGAAAAGACCAAGCTTGCATATAGACCTACGGTGAGGACGTAGTGACAAGCCGTCCGCCTTGTATGATCTGCCTAACTGTTTGATTGACACGCCTGTCCCACCACTAATTATCCTATTTGCCAACATGGCTGGTCAAACCACAGTTCTGTACATACAGCCCTGTCCTTGCTTTCTAATCACATTTTAGATGACATAAAAAAAACACAGTTGCACATGTGTTGGTAATGACTGACACGATTTCCTACGTACAGCGCGAAACATACAGATATTTTCGAGCTCTAGTGGTTGCTGTTAATGTTGTTAGCGAGCCCAACATAACTGGCCGCAAATTTGTCCCATATATAAATACATACATACAAATAAAATCAGATAAGACCAATCCTTTACTGCTAGTGTATACAACAAAACTCGGATTGGTTTCATATACAAAGCACAACACCTCAGAGTATCAATCTTGTTAAGGCATAAAACGTTCACACTTACTTAACACTCGTAAATGCCCATACAGAACCATGTGAAAAGCGCGCATCTCAGCTATCATTTATCCCTGTCATTTCTGGATTGGCTTGTCTTTCCTGGATTGGTTGTCCCGTAGGTTTCTGTTACTTTTTGTCATTCTTTAAACCTTTTTCTTTGTGCTCCTTTCTTCTGACATTGAATGGAGCACAAAATCGGCCATTGAGAAGTCAGATTAAGGCGAAACGCGCGGTGAAAGGAAACTGCCTCCATCGGGTCAGCTTGTCAAGTTGAGCATCTCTATTTAGCCACCAGTCCCCCACCGAGCGGTCGGTTTGGGGTGAAACTTCTACTTTGTGAGGTGCAAACGTACAAAAAAAGTCTTCAAACCAAATTGAATCTAGTCCTGCTTGACTCTATACACAGCAAAAAGGAAAACAAACAAAATGATATGTGACAGCGCACGACAGGTTCTTGGAAATATGTGATTTTGTTTATACACTACGCCTACACTTCGATATTTCATTTCTACATGAACATAAATTGGGTGATTATAAAGGTGTGATACATACCATTCATATGGAATCAACATGTTTAACCCGGAATGTATATGTATCTATTACATGCCTGCCGACTGTCTGAGATTGTGGTTATGTTTATGAGATATACGACACGATTAATCAAGCCGAGGTCGTGGAAGGGGAATAATGAGGCTTGTCGTGCCATTTGCCCTGTCACTGGCCGAGCAGAATCCTCGTCTTTGTTAAGCGGGGTCTCACTCAGTTTTCCTTCGGGCGACCTTCCCCTTCGCCCCGGCCAACCTTCCTGTACTTCTCGCCCCCTTTAATTTTTAGTAACGAACACACATGGCTCCAATTACTCAATGCAATATGTATGAAAATCTATTACTTCCCGCCCGCAGCGTCGAAACCATGTATAACTTTTAACGTGTAATTAGGAACAGATCGATCTATCAAAATCAGGTCTGTCTAGCCCGGGGCTCTCTCTCCCCTCGCCGTGACAGCTCGTTTGGCCGTAGGTGTGGGGGAGGGGCTGGCTTTTATAATTAGCTGCCAATGAGGACTGGTCTGCTAATGTCTGGTGCTGTAAACAGCCAATCGACTCTCCGATGGTCCGACTAGTTACTCTAACTCGTCTTAATCTTTGCTATTTCGTTGAGCTCACGGAAGTAACAAAATAAACAAATCCCGGCAAAAACAGTGACATGTTGATGTAGAGTCGCGTCTGTTTTATTGCGTCAAAATTATCGATGTGTTTTGATGAAAATATTGTGATGACGTTGTTTGGATTTTTGCCGCTGTAAAAACAGACGGGTTTTACGGTGTGTATTCATGGTGCTGGGAAGGTCGGGCTGTGATTGGTCAGGCCCGTGCCGGGGTGATGTGCAGGCACCCCCCTCGGTGTCAGGACTAAACCCGTGAGTGGCGCACATGAGCACCAGTCTCATGTTCCGTCTCGTCACGTCCGCACCGAGAACGTTCGTCTGTTAGTTGGTTGTTGTCGACGGTTCGTACGTACGTCGGGACAGTGTGTGTACCATGATGGACAACTGTCTGATCACCCAGCAGTTCCCGCACCTGAACGGAGTCAACCTGCCCGGCTTCCCCTACTCGCACCCGCCGTACCCTCATGCCTTCGACTTCCCGCCGACCTCGTCGGGCCTGCCCGGTCCCAGGCCGTTCTCCATCGACGGGATCCTGAGCGGCGGCGGGCACCCGAGCGTCTCCTTCCCGCAGACATCCATGATGCTGAACGGTGGCATAAATGTCATCACCACCACGGCTGGGAACAACAAACAAGGTAGGAACAGCACACGTCAAAACCCTGACTATATTCTAAATCCCTTGAAAAGTTCAGGCAGAATGTGTTCTTGTGTTGTGTTGTGCTAGTGGCTTTTTTGTAGTCGTGCGTTGTTTGTTTTATTTCATGATGATCTGATCTTTTTTGTTTGTCTGTGACTATTAAGATACTAAAGCCTGCACCAGCATCTGTATAGGTAGTGTGTCATGAGTTTATAACATTCAGTAACTGTGTGAAAGCCTAAGTAAGTAACTTTCATTAGGGCATGTGCATGGTCTGTAAATACAGTATTAGGTGTGCGACAAAACGTCGAGACGATGTCGCCTTTTTGGTCCCTGTGCCTAGCAAGGGTTGTAGAAAATTTTGCAGCATTCTGTCGTCGCCCCAACCGTATCACCGTAGCATGGTGAATGATTTTTCGGTACCGGAGCTCACCCTGTCCCCTGGAGTGATTAAATGTAGTCCGGTGAGGAAAGGCCGCGGGCACGGTCGCTGCCTACGACAATTAACGCTCGCCTCGCCGCAAACTTGATGGAAAGTAAACGTAGTGAATCACTCAGGTGTTCCCTCACCCGCCTTAAGAGGGCCGCCAAAGACCTTGGCTCTCTTGATCTTAAGCACTGTTAACCAAAAACTTCGTAAAATCACAATTTTGGAGCAAACGTAAGACCAAACATTGTCAAGAAACATTGACTGGAAGAAGACACAGGTACTGAGGTAAAGGTATACTTGGTCACCACTGCTAAAACTTGATAAAACTTACCACCTGGCTACCAGACAATACCTTCACCTTCCTTGAACGTTTTCTCAATTGTCTTTCCAGAAAGCAACAACTTGAGGGATTCTCTACTGTTTTCCTTTGTAGAAAATGGTCAGGATTCGGGGGAAGGCATGCCTCCCAAGCGCAGGAGAACCCGGACCAACTTTAACTCGTGGCAGCTGGAGGAGCTAGAGCGCGCGTTCCAGGAGAGCCACTACCCCGATGTCTTCATGAGAGAGGCTCTCGCACTCAGGCTGGATCTGGTGGAGTCTAGAGTACAGGTGAGACAGACACACTTTCCTTTGATCTAAACTAGTTCCCAAACTGTAACATCAAGGTACAAAGATCCTTAAATCTAATTCTTCGGACGTCCCATAGAATTAGGAACAACCAGAAACCAACTGAACATTTCTGAACTCTCTCAAAGCAAGGGACCTCCTTGCTCAAAGTAAATGAACTTAGAACAAAGATTTTGGTCCAGCGATTAAAAGTTCCAAAGTTGATGCTGTTCTCCCTTTGATACAGAGTCGAAAGAAGCATATCAAGCATCTCGGGAAGATTTATTGACATTCTTAACCACGTTACACTCATTTGAGCTCTAGTCGTAAACAGTTTGTACTAAAAAAAACTCTCACCGCCCGCCCATGCGTTTCACTGGTGTTCTTGTAACGAGACAGACGGAAAAGCCTGCCAGGAGAATATTCGCCGTGGAATATATACGTGCCCCATGTGTGGGAAAAACGCGTTGGTGCAGGTCTAGTCAGGGAAATATTTAGCGACTAGGCCTGTGTTGAAAGACGCGTCGTTAGTGCAAGGAACTTTGCTCGCTTGACTTCTTGAAACCTGCCTGCCAGTTTTGCCTGCCAGTTTAGCCTGCCTAGTCGTCACTTGCACTTAATCAACGGAAAGCATTTCTAATCAAACGTTTGTCGACTGGAAATGGTTCAATAGCTCTTGTGCTAGTTTTTGCGTGGGAAAAAGCGCGAAGTCTCCCGCCAAAAATCAATTAGTGCTCCACGACTGAGAGGAGAAGCCACACTGTTTGTGGCTTCTTGCCGTCGCTTAAACAAACTTCTGTCGGGGGGACGTTTGATCGGTTACGGCCCGCCGTATGGTCCCCGCCTAGCCAAGCGGATTTTCTCACCCCTAGCTCCGTGTATATCTCTCCCACTTCCCCCCAACACACCCCATGCTGTCGTATGTCACACTAATACTCTCTTAAAAACAACAGTAAAACATAATCGAAAAGTTGACAAGAATGGCCGGCTTATTAACGACTTCGCCACATAATAGGTGCTAATTCTATCAAATAACCATTAAAACATCGGGAATTGTCGCCGTGTTATACGTTTTAATTTTGGTGTTTTGAGAGGGATCGTTTGACACATGTGTGCCAGTGATAAATTGGGTCATTTGGATGCGGGTGACAATCCCTGCGTACTCAAGAAAATTTCGCTAACGAATTCCGTAGCTCGCGTGCCCATATTTTAGACCAAAATACGTGCGTGTGGTTTGTACTCCGAATAGTTGTATTTCACTCCTTTCCATTACGTTTTGCTCAGGCTTGTCAGTGAGGCATTAATACGCTCCTAAAATTCATATCATTTCACTATTTTCAGCAACCAAAAAAGCCGCGATTTTTACAAAAATACACATACATACAAAGGATCAACCGACATTAGTAAACGTTTTAAATCAAAAGCACAAAACTTTTAGATATCAAATGAGAATTCTCTATATGTGATTCTTGCAAATAGTACATAATCCGTAGCTATCGCTTTTGTCGTGTGTATTGGATGTATGGCAAATCTATTTGTTGTATTAGTCGTCTACTAAGTAGGGTTATTTTCCCGGTGTGTATTTCTGATCGGAAGTCCACGATCCAATGTGTACTGTGCGGACTTCCTTCTCTGAGTAAGTGCACGTCCGCTAGACAGTAGCCTCGAGCACACTAGCTCTGCACATTTCTCTTTGCCGTGCGGTTATTTTTCTGCTACGTTACGTCTCATAATGTAACTCATGTCCCGTGGAAACCCTCCGCCCGGTTCTATTTGGGTCCGAAAACGCTTGACATAAATCCTACCGTTTCGCCCATGCCTTTTGCCGGTCGTTTCCGCCATGTTGTTTCGGCACCCAGATGCATCAGCCCCCGGGAAGAACTGAGCGCAATCTCGTCCAAATTTTTAACAAATCCAGCAAGCAAACAAGGAAATTGATTCAGAATATATAACAAAGGCCAATCAGAATTAACAAACCGTTTCGATCTAGCGATTTGTGTTTGGTTATTTAGCGGGGATTGAGCCCCTATTATGGGCGATAAGTTCGCACCTGCGCGACAACTCTGCCGTGAAGCCCCCAGGTTTTTCCTTCTCCTAAAAAAACCTCGACAATTCTCCGCTCAACACAAAAATGCACGGGTCCCCTTTATCCTCCCGTAAGCCCATATCTTGTAAGTCGTTGACAAGAAAATTGGCTGATAGTTTTAACACGGTATTTGGCTATGCATACCGGTCTTCTTTGTCTGTGCATCAGATAAGGGTTCGTGCTTTTTTGTACAATGTAAAAACGTATTGGGGTGAAGAAGTAACAATTGAGGTGTCACAACCAGACTTAAATGGGCCACTTAATCAGCTCCATAGCTCTTCAAGTTTTCACACCTTTCGGGGCAGACAAAAAAGATACAAATCTGTTGAGGTATACATTTGGTCGGACAATAAGATTGGCTATTGTTTCATAATGATAGCAAAACAACAAGTTTAGTACTTTGTTGATGCGTCTAAAATCTAATTAAAGCTTACCTGTTAAGCTGTTTCAACATATGAAATTGTAAGTACAGTAGAAATATAAATCATTGAATTACTGTCTACTCAATATACATAGAAATAAAACAACAATCTTAATGCATTCGCGTACACATGTACAACTTAATTGGATAGCAATCTTTATTCTTTATTGTCATTCTACATACATTGATTTTCTGCGGGTAAAAGTGACAGTGTAGTGAGGAAATGTCCTCTCAGAAACCACCAACCCTAATTTGTTCGTTCGTATGTGTGCCGATAAGAAATGTGATTAAGGAACCTGACTTGTCAAAACAAACGCTGGAGTAGAGAGTCCGTAGACGTGTATACCGCACAGATGGAGCACTCCGGCGGCTAGAACGTATCGCTAACAAAGCCGAACGCTGGCATATTGCGGGCGTTTGTTGGTCAGCCCCCGTGCGTCTCGGTTCCCGGGGCTTGGCCCACATTTCCACGGCGATCGCACGGCGAACGCCCGCGAGCCCCAGTCCTGAGGGAGCGACGCCTTTGTTCTCCCCTCACACAACCTCTCCATTTGGCTTTTGTTTCCCGATATGAGCACATCCAGCTCGCTTTTGAATGTGTCCCCGGGCGGAATGAAATCACAGGACAAATAATTCAGCTTAACACATCACTTGGCTTGTTTATCTTACGGTATAGAGTGTGGGGTTCATATGCTCAATATCCTTCTCACTAAATCCGCCAGGAAAGGAAATGTACACATTTCAAAGCTATCGTATTAATACTCGGAATGGTATGGCCGTATCGTGTTTTCATCTCAGAGTCAGGAAGTTATTATTATTACGGGACACGGTGTTAAAAGTATGGTATTTCAGTCAAACAACCTATGTCATTATGAACTTGAACATACATTGTACCTACAAATGTATGTATACGCGGATGCACAGAAAACAGCAGCAAAATTCTTTAATCACTCATTTAGTCCTGAGTAGAATATGCCTCATTAAATAAACGTTATTTGTTTGTTACAAGTACCATTGTTTAGCCGGACAGATGATTTTCTTTACACTGAAACCAGGAGTTTTTATACCAGTGTTTTTATTCCTCGAGTGTTTTTATTCCAGGAGTAGTGCTTGACTGCTTTAAACAATCTTACATAAATGCAGACCGTGTTCTTAATTGTTTTAAACCACGAACTGTAACATGACAGTGACGGATGGATTCTCTAAGTGTAGTCATTGTATTTTGTATACAAATTGACCCCAAACTTTGTTTGTAGTTTTGTTGGCACACACATACAGTATTCAACAATAACACACCTACACAAACATTTCTGTAAACTTTTGCAATACAGTTTATGTCAGATACAAGATGTAGAAACTACATATAATATTTCACGTTCTATTAAAGAAAAGTTAAAAGGCAAGTCATTGATATAGGGACTTAGGGAGTAAATACACAAATTAGGATAAAGCGCACTGCTTGCCTCACAGACCACATATCAAGCTGAGATAGGAGTGTCAAAAACATCGCAAACAGATTTAACAATTTGGCAGTTTCCGTTGTGTTGGTGTGAAGTGGGTGTGAAGTGGCCCTCCCCTGCCCCCCTCCCTCTCCCATCTGGTGTCCCAACTCGCGCACTTTCTCACGAGAAACACTCACTCGCGGCGTCACAACGGCAAGTTGGAACAAAAGCGTTAATGTGGTTATTTGATTTATTATGTTGATAACAGGTGGACTTCCAGACACCCTACAGAAAGGAAACGACATGAATTTTATCATCAAAAGAAGTTTTCAACGGTAAAGTTTGAAATGACGTAAAATTACTTTGGCTAATATTTTGAGAAAACATGACTACAAAACAAATCGTAGTTGAGACCGGATACAATATGTTAGAGTGTTTGTGTGCGTGTCCTTGGATGATCTTTGATAGAAGGGCACTGCCCTAGTGTTCCAGTCTGCCAAAACACCTTGGTCAGTTTTTGGAAGGATACTTGTGATACGTGTTAGAATCAACAGTAGAGGGTGCCAAGAAAGTGGCATGAAAGCATCATTTTTCGTATCTCATCAATGTGAGACGTACTACTTCTAAAGTTTGTTCAAAACAGGACACATAGATGCATCAATCCATCATAGAATATATATAACAGAGAAAAGATAAGAAACGGACGTATCAAAAATCGATTACCGTGTTCCTTGTTTTTGTTCCTTTTGGAAATCAATACTTGGAGTTGGACAAACGCTGTCCTGAACTGAACTACGAAATGTACTAGAATTCGCGTGTGGTTGTTTATTCGTCTTTGGTTCCCTTGAGGGAGGAAGGTCCATTTTAAAACAGGCACGGACCAGCGAACTTTCCACCGGGCACACTCAAACTAGCTTTAAATCACCGGGGATGTCTCCTTCAAGCGCGAAATAGAATTAAGGCATGACCTGCGTGTGTACAGACAAAATAGTAAAGATAAAATTTCAATCTTACCTTTAGTAAATCAACAAGAGTTTTTGTTTCTCTATCAAAAAAATAGATGCCTTTTGTCAGTTTGTAGCCCTCTACAGAACAGACACCCAATCGGCAGTCCTTGATGTAGTCTTACAACTTTTACCATTGAAGTATGAACTTTTCACCTGTGAATAGACCAAGCTGTTGTCTGGAGGGGGAATCGTAATTCGTACCTTCTGTGAAGCCTTTAGAGAGTATAGCTGTGTGCTGTATTGTATTTTGTAGACTTTTATAGGTTCGACGGGAGTTTCAGACTCCACAAAAATGTGTGAGAGATTCCGTATGGTACAGTCCCACCTCTTCCAAATCATCGTAAAGACATCGTCTACAAACTCGCACGTCTAGCTCGCAACTTTCGTTGTACATTTCCCAAGGAAAAGAGGAGGCTACGATACAGGATTCATTTTCAGGTATGACAGGCAGTGTCAGTCATTGTCTGAGGCATTCATTAGCCAATTATTGTGTCTTGACACACGGATAGTTAATCAAACATAACTGGGTTACAAAAACGTCAGGCTCACACAAAGCCCCTCTGTTTTTCCTCACTGTAAGCTATTAAAAAAGCATCAACGTTAAACGGAAAAGGAAGCACTGTCCTGGCTGATCCCTTAGGCATTTCCAAAATTTGTTCCACTGGTACATGGTCTTCTTTACAACGAAGAGAAAAACAAGGCGCGCTAACAACTCACCAAAACAGATACAGAACTCTTGGAACTTAGATTATCAGGTACAACTTTGAGAAAACGTATTGTATGAGTCTGTCCCAGTGTAAAACGTATCTAAGATCCATGTGTTTTCTTAGTTTAGAGTGTCTGTCGGATGTGCTTGGTGAGAAAATAATCGGGCGGCTGCCCGGGTCAGCGGTAATTGTTGGACACGGGTGGGTTGGGGTAGAACATACACCGGCCACCTCAGGAAAGGGCCACACACCAACACTCAAGGATAGACTCCCAAACAACTAAACAACGTGAGATGGAACAAACCCTTCTGTCTGGAGTTGGTGATTCACTTCAAATCACCCGGTTGGAGGCCTGGCGAACCTCCATACCGTATCAGCCAGCGAAAGGGTATATCACCCCGTAAGGGGCGGTGTAACCCCGCCGCGTGTAGACATGTGCGAACATGTGCACATGTGTGTATGGCGGCTTTGAAAAGGTGTTATTAACACCTGTTTCGCCATACCCTCCAAATGGAGAATCCTAATAAATAAATAAATAAACGTCCCGCGCGTTGTTCGCATATTCTGTGCTTTATTAAACAGAACACCTGCCTCGGACAGTAGCGAGGTTTGTAGACAAGATCTTTTGTTTGCGTTCCGCCGGTGGTCGGTGTGTGTCTTATGACTCCCACTCCATCATGCACGCTCATGCCACTCTGACATCCCGGGATAAATTAGAACTGTAAGGTCTCCTGCACCCTCACGCGCTCATCAAGGGGTGAAACCAACAGTGGCGTGTTTGAAACATTTCTGCTTGTATTTACAACCAAATAAATTCAGTCCACGCGATTGTTAGGAAAACTTTCCACTGAGGAGAATATTGTCCCACAGAGAAGTAACTTCGGCTACTGGATTGAAGTTCTGGGAAGGATTTTTTGTGGTCGACAGATCCGTGGATTTCCGACCGTTCACGTTATGGTTCATGTCGCAGAGAATATTTGCTTGCTCCCCTCTTTTGCCTGTATGAATTACAGTGTGGCCTGAGGCGTTTTGCATACTTTGGACGGAAACTCAACACCGAGTCCGTCCTGGCCCGTCCGTGGGGCAAGTTTTACCGAACTGTACACACACATATAGCCACACCAGATCTCATTCTCTTCCCGGTATATTGCGCATTGTTGGCCCTTTTCTTCACCTGCCTTCCGACATATTACAACTTTATGAAGTTTTACCCGAATTGAAGACCACAGAAATGCGACTAAATTTCGTAAGTATGGCCAGATTTGCTGAGACGATACTTTATAAAGATCAAGGGCGTCGATCGGGGTCAAAAACTTTCTTTTTGTGGTATTGATGTGTATACAAACTATATATTCTTAAGTTTGTGTATACAATCATAGAGCTATTGTCTTGGGTGTTGAACGTTCATGTGTAAAAAATTCCAACATTCTTAAAATTTTGTTTATTAGTTTCAAGACAAACATCAAACTTCCGATAGTGTTGACTTTGCTCGATATGAAGAAATGTGTACATCTTGGGTAGACTTTTCTTTGATCAGCTATCTAAATATGAATATTCCTCTGGCGACAAAAACTATACATGAAGGCTAGTTTTATCAACTGTCTTTCATCTTAAAAGTTAAAGCTTGTTTCTATTTTTCGAACTTTGTGTAGTTTGCTACATCCTGTGCGTTTATTTTTGTTTTGCTGTACTCCCCACACCTCTAACCCAGTTCCTGTAACCCTGAGTTGTTAGCTGACCCAACTGTTTTGCTTGTTCCCGCCTCAGGTCTGGTTCCAGAACAGACGAGCCAAGTGGCGTAAGAAGGAGAACACAAAGAAGGGTCCGGGCCGACCGGCGCACAACGCGCACCCGCAGACCTGCAGCGGCGACCCGATCCCGGCAGAGGAACTGGAGAGACGGCAGAGGGAGAGAGAGGAGAGGAAGAAGAGAAAACAGATGGAGAAGCAGCGACAGAAAGGCTCGATCCGAGCGGACGGAAGCCAGAGCGGTGGCGAGGACGGGATGGGGAAATCTGGTCTCTCGGGAGACCTTGATTCCTCGACCGACAATCCGTGCCGAGCTGACGGAGAGAGCAGGTGGGGAGAGTCTGACTCGGGGAACACGACCGATTCCTCCTCAGCGTCCTCGAGATACGACCAGGTACGCGCAAGGGAAGACGTTACGAAGGACTTAGCGCCCGCCTCTTCAGGCGACGGTGAAAAAGAACACAAAGACGACACAGCGCAACACGAGAGCGCGGAAACGCACAGCTCAGAACAGTTCAACAACAGTACCGAGGAAGTCGTGATCACAGAAGAGAACATGTCCACTTCTGAAACAACGTTAAACAGAGACAGTGTATCTGTAGCGGACACGACTACTACAACTTGCCCCGCCGTGACCACCACCCCACCGTGCACGACCCCGTCTCCCACCCGGCCCGCCACCAGCCCGCTCAACACCGTCACCAAAAGCCCCTACAGCATCGAGTCGCTCCTCGCCGAGCCCAAGGTACCCAGAGGGAGAAGACCCAACACCAAATACCCTCGGGTGCAGGCTAGCAAATCAGCCTACTCCAACGGACTTGTCCCGGTTTATCCCATCACCCAGCCCGTAGGCTTCATGGTGCAGCCTTCGGTCGCAACTGCTGTGTCGCCGACGCAGGTGTCGCCCACTCTCCCCCTGGCCGCGGAGAGACAGAACTCTAGCATCGCCGCGCTCAGACTCAAAGCCAAAGAGCACCAAATCACAATAGACAGTCAGCTCGAGAACTTCAGATGCTCACCGGACAGGTGTTCGGTGTGAGACAAAGCCATAACATTCCCATTAACTCGACGAGATGTGTACATGTGTATGTATGTATGTAGACCCAGTGAAAATTATTAATATTTATGTAATTTATCAAAATTTATACTCACACCTCTTTGAATAATACATGTTGTTCTCAGCGGCATTCTCTTTTTTGTACAAATTGATATGGATTTAGTGAAATGTCAGCCCGTTGAGGTTCAACAGTCGCACCGTCGGTGTAATCGAGCTGTAGTATGTGCGGTGTGAGCGTCCTTTGCTCGAACAATTTACATGTTGTGAACTCTTCCAGACGTAGGGAGGTTGGGTCATTCTTGTGGTAAAAATTCAAAAATTAACGGTCACGACGGCAGCTGGTGCGTAACTTTTCCTACCAGGCCGAATCAAATGAGTTTATCGTATAGGGTACCTTAGGGTCTCGTCTGTAATACCATTGTTTGTCACTTATTCGTTATTTTGCTTTGTCCTTTGTAATGTTGCGATTTCCAAATGTCGTTTGTGATTCGTGACACCCTCCAGTATTGGTGGAGCGCTATACGTGGAAAATTGCTACATTTCAATTCTAATTGAATGTTATATATACGTGTATATGTTAAATGAATAGATTTATCTTCAAATTCTCAAAGTACTTGTCAGTATCGGAAGGGAGTGGAAATTTTCAGAATAAAGTGGAATTGGCTCTTTTAACTTTCGCTTTTGTCTATTGTTCTATGGATGCTAGGAGCGCAGAGTAAATGGAAAACAGCATTGGCAGGTGTCAGGCAAACGGAGCGTGAAAATGTAATTTTTGAGGAAATTTGGCTGTGGTCAGCTAACCGGCCATAAGGGCGGCATACCCGCTGGGATGTAATTTAGATGTAAAGTCATTTTGGAATTTGTTAAGCGAGCAGAACTATTAGATAAAGCAGACTCTGGTATCATTTTCACTGTTAATAATTCTGTTGGGGAGAGTACGAAAACATCATTGCCTAAACAAATGACTATCAACAAGGTGTAGTGTTTATATGTAGGAAAATGATATACAAGAGGCATTCAACCTAACAACAGATGCAAGCTATGGAACAAAATACAACAGCAAAATAAACTAAATCCATATCCTAATTGAAAAATACTGAAACATCTAAAACTCTGGCGCTGCGGATTTATTTGGGATACATGTACCAGGCACAATTCAGGCAACAATGGGGAATCGTTATAAACATATAGGACTTGATGTTTCAAGGATTTTGGACTCAGTTGAAAAGCCTACCCGATTTTGATGACATCATTTGGAAATCTGTTTGTTGTTTTTTGAAGCACAACTTAACATGAACAGGGATCGTGAAAAAACGCCAACATACAATCAAACATTTCCAGCAAATGTTATTCTCTCGGCGTTACTGCGTCAGCTCCGTAATAAATTTCTTTTCCGTGTAATGATTTCTCTAAACTACGACATCGATCAACATGACGGGGTTCCTTTTGAGCGTATAAAATTTTCTTCAATTTTTGTATTGAATCCCTACCATTACCATGTACAAATGTTCAGTTCAAGATAAAGAAGAAACTTTTAGTCAGTCCCTGAAAAGATTTTAGTGCGTTTGTTCGACTCTATTTTCATGACTTAACACGTCAAATCTTCACAGCAACACAGAGAAGTTAACTTAATGAATACACCTTTTCCAATCTCTACTATTCAATAGTTTTATGGCATATATAAACAACAATATGAGACAACTGCCCTCATGCCCACCGTGCCATGACTTCAAATTTCGTTAAATACTAACGTTAGTGTAAACATTCGAACAGTACTATCTGTGTTCTAGTATATGTACTAATTGTGGATGCCGCAGTGCCCCGATGCCTACATACCCAGCTGTATGCGGGTTGATTCATGCCTCGTGTCCAGGTGAAACGGCCTGTGTGTCAGGTCGTGTTTTGCCACAGTGGCCGTCTGTTTTATTCCCCCTCCCCTCACCCCGTCCTCGCACCGCCGTCACGGCCAGACCCTAACAAACGACCGCACGCCTTCGGCTCAAGGCACGACTTCGCCCGAAGGGACTTATAAATTGATTTGGCGCGGGGAAAATTCGATTGAGGTGGCAAAACCCGGCGGGGTTGTATAAAATATTTTCCAATAAGATCTGTACATACACACACAGACACGCATATCAGAGGGGATGACTTTTGTGTTGACCATGCCGTCTGTCTTGCCAATTTAGGCGGCGTTATGGTCCCCTGTATGTTAGCCGTCTGCACAGGGGTTGTTAAAATGTAGGACAGGTTAAGTGAACGTTTTTACTACCTACCCGTAATGCCCGCCGCCATTCACTGTAATGGCACTGGATAAACTTTGAAATCTTTGGGCGATGATTTCATTAGAGAACTTCTAAGACAAGAGAAATATATCATGCACTAGAAGTAGTTTTGAGAACTGTATGAAGAGACAGTGAAGGGAAAACATAGCATTAACCACGGCGGTTCTGACTAGGCCGTACTCGTTTGAGATCGTTTCCCAAAATTTACTCCGACATCCGTGGGATCCTAGTTGAAAATAATGAGCACACAACTCAAGACGGAATTGGTTGAAAATTCGCCCGTTTCGTTGGAATTGTTGTGCAGTGATTTTTCCAGTCCGCCAGACTCGGTAGTTCTGCCAACCCTGACCCGCGCGACCGCAGATATTGATACGAATGAGGTGTGGATACAAGGGCAGCGTTCTGCCATAATAGAATTAGCCAACATACACTAGCATAAAATTGAAAATATCATAACGGTCTATTTTTCGGGGGAAAATTTGTCATAAATATGCATGGCCAGGCCGACAAGCAATAATTCCTAGATATAGATCGCGGGCCGGAGTCTAATAGAATCCCGGGGTTGGAGCAGCAGCGAAGCGAGCAGAGTTAATGGCCGGTACTGTTTCTGTGTTTATCTGTGGAGCCTCCGACTGACCGAGCAGCAGGAAATGTGCAGCGGCGACGAAATAATGGCGAGCTTTGCGAACCCCGATCAATCTGCGCTGGCCCATCGTGAGCCGGAACGTGTACACGGCGGGCCGACACGCCACCGGGCCCGAGCAGCATGGTTCAACGGCCCCGCCGACTTGCCCTCGCCATCTGCAGGGTTCGATTTTATTACTTTTCTATATTCATGGCAAATTTGCCGGAGTCTACTGGGTTTTTCCTAAATTACAGCCAATTTATGAACCATTTATTCCGTGTAAACTATCCAAATTCCCCATACAGCCTAATTTATTTTGTAATGAATCTTGCAGAAAGGTTGTTCCGTGGGGAAACGGGCGCGATCTACGTCAGCGCAGTGAATTGACGAACTACGGCCAGGCGAAACCTGTACACTGGTTTAGTAAGAATCCCATTAAATCACCACAAACTGTATATTTTTCTTAATTGTCATAACTCTCATGTTGTAAGAAAAACGTATCGCTTCGTTTCCATACAAAAGAAGCATTGTGTTCATACGCCATTAACTTAAAGGTGGGCAAAACGAATCCTTTGAAATATGGAAATGGCACGGAAAATGCTAGTTGACAACAGTTAACCCCCAGTTCAAGCTCATCTTTGTCAAGTTATGCTCAACACTCGGGTGTTTTGTCCTTGTTATTTGAACTCAGAGACGACATCGAACAATTGCTTTTAGCCATGACCTATGAGCACTACATATCTACCATAATAACTCCGAAGTTTTGTGCTTTTAGAAATACAAGTTGTTTTATAGTGCATATTGAGTAATGTGAAGGAAATCTAACTTAGTAAACCTGTAGCAAAAGAAACTATGTCCAACCTTTGCGTGACGACTTAGTTAAACAATCTCAAAACTGCGACGAAAAAGATAGTAGACTAACTTGCTACTTTTTTGTACCCTGGCTATGACCGAACCAGTTTTAGGCGGTTTTCTGACAAAGAGAATCAACTATGTTTGATAATGACTTAATGTATCAATCAACTACAAATTCACAATAAACATCGTAGGGCTTGGAGTGTTAAAAATATTGAAATTTTGTGTTGTCCATTCTTTGAGGTAAAAGGTGAAGCCTTGGCAACAACAAGTAATAAGATTCTTCATTGTGAGAATACATGTAGTAGAGGTGCTATCATTATGGGTGATGCCAACCCAGTCAGTAAGTTGCCTGTGCCTGACGTGAACGGCACGAGATAAGGAAATGAGAAAAGTGAAAATGATCTGGTGTTGTCAGAAAGTGATCTTGTTTCCACGCGGGAGGGCTGTACATCACGGCTCACCATGGCCGCCGGTCGCCCCCAGCTAAATATTACTGTACCTGCAAGATTCGCGCCTGGATTACGGTCAGATACACCAATATTGACAATAATGCCACACAAAATATGGCAAACATTTCCCCCTGGACCTTCGCAAAACGCTGTATGGCGTCTCCAAAGGGAATGTGTTTTTTTCTTAAGGTAGATGTCCTCAATTGACCATGACATGCTATGCGGTTACTCAGCCCCCACGAAAAAAATATACCAACTGTCAGTCTACATATTTTCTCTTTCATGCAAAATAAGTTGTTTTCGTGTACTCAACAAGTACTTCTCCAAAACAACTCAAATCTTAAACAATTGAATGCAACTATAAATGTGTTAATTCGCAAACTGCTCGTGAATAAAACATGAGCTATACGAAATAATTGTCCATACTACGTATATTTTACTAGAGTCACAATGCCTCTGGCACGCCATGAAAAATACTAGTAGTAGTGCTTGTAGTAGCTAGTCAAGAGTGACGAATTCTAAGATCATAATGAACGCGGCTAACAATAAACCAAGACAAAGACACTGCAAACATTGAAAATGATATTCTATAACTTCAAATTACAAGTCCCCGCCCCCCATTGACAACCCCCCGTGGCATCAGCTGCAGAGACACACCGGGCTGTGATATGGAGACACATGTGTGCGTCTATCTGATCAATAACCATGGGATGTTACGGTACGGCACAACATCTGATAGTACGTGTAATACGCACGCGATAAAGGCACAGACGGGGCATTGGTGGTAATGACTGTAATGCCGAGATTTCCTGACTGAGATATGTTGGCGTCGTTTGGCCCACGGCGTAACTACAACAGCAAATAAAGGAGGGTTCACCGGGAACGGTTAAATGAGGAATTGCTGAGGAAATTAATGTTTAGGAATTCCTGTTGTGGGGCGTAATGAACGGGCGTATGGGGAGTAGAGTGATGGAGGTTAAAGTTTCACTTTCAATGGGAAGATCTGAGAAAAGTTGTTCAAACATAGAGATAAAACGTTTCCACAACTATATGTGACTATGATTTTATAGCATTCCACATGCTAAACATATCCATATACATCACATGTATTGTGAAAACTGTTCCAGTTGCTTAAGACGTGTTTTAATGCTCGTAATGATAGACATAACACAGCTTTGTGAGTGGATGCGGTACTGCAGAAAAAAAAGAACAGTCGACGCCGCTACTGAGGAGAACCAAATTCGACATTGACCTTCGTCTTTACAAATCTACCCCACAAACAAAACCATAACAATTCCTTAACATGTTCTTTAAAGTTTAGTTTTGCTGGCTAAAGCATGAGAAAACACAGATGCACAAAAATAACCCCTTTCATGGATACAGCAATAGTCACATACAAAATGATCTTGTAGTGGAAACTCATCGTTAATTATATCAGATTTTTGTAGTACAAGTTCTCACTTTTTTTTGTCGCGCACTTACAAAAAGTGCACAAGATTTGATGTACCGATTGAATGCAAACATACCCAGGTGTGAGTGTACTGTTGCTATACAGTCAGAGAAACGCGAGTAACGTTACATGACAAATGTGTATCTGTACATGTGCCGGTTACAAATAGCTCGGATTCCTCCCGATCCCAGTTCGGAGGTAACTTGAACGCCAAACGTTGCCGGTACAGAGGAGGTTGTTTGTTGTTGCATGTCGCGGTGTTGTCACACAGACGCCTGCAGCCAATTAGCAGGGATGTTTCTCACAATTATTCAATTATAGACAAATTAAGGGCAAACTGGTCTACCGCAGCTGGCAAGGGAGAACCACGGAAGAAAATACACACCACAGTGCTTGTAAGTTTAAATTGTGAAACGTTTACAGAAATATCGTAAAGAAGTAACAAATTTATTTTTGAAGCATCCGTAAGAGTTTCCATGTATCATGGTATGAAGAACTAACCTGGAGTCATTTTTGTCATGAAAGATATTTTGAAATAAGGCACAGTCAATAATATTGTAGAGATCTCTTTTTTTATATGTCGCTCTGAATAATTTTCCATAAAAACATGAAAGATTGCAATCTCATCCAAAATGCCATACACAGAGGACATTTTTTATATGTCTTGCATCCTCAAAATAATTTTTTTTGTTCAGAAAACATGATTGAAACTTCCCTACAAATTGAGGAAACGGATTTGCCCGGATATTCTGTTGATTCGACACAGTTTGTAATGATCCAAATACTGTACATAAAACTATATTGAATATGCTTATGTGTTGTTCACTATTGTATGCGTACATGTCGCTACACTTTTAACGTCGAACCAAAAGAGATTTATGCACTATATAGCTCCCATCTGTATTGTGATGTAGTTGACCTTTTTACAAGTCACTATCGTATTCAATTTCATGTGGAATTTAATAACTTGTTAACCTCAATTAGTGCACCCTGGGTGGCTCTAGACTGGAAATTTAGATTAGGGGGTTGTCACATATCATCTCTCTGTCATATCATGTCCCCACGGTTGTCATTCTTTTTAAATCTCTGATGAGAAAATGGAGGGCGAATCCGCAGATCTCGAACAGACAAAATGGCGTGACGAAAGAAACTCTCGTGAGACTTGGAACTCTATTCCCGCGGGATTTAGACGTGTACAAATATTGATGTTTTTCATCCAAAGCTTAACTGAAAATAGCTTTTTTCACCTTACTAAAATAAGCGGCAAACATCGTGTGTGCATGCTCGGAATGGCACGTACGATTTAAGTCTATAACGTTGTTGTTTGAGGCTATCGCGACTCGTCAAAAACCCATTACCAGCCGTAGTTGCAGCGATGGTTGGGTGATGCACAAGATCAAAGACGGACGCTCAGCAGGGCAGTGGTATATCTGTGCGCCCATCTGCACTCTGTTGGGCGAACATGAATCACGGTTCTCTTTGGTCCCCGTGCCGACATGTGCTCGGGTGGGTTTAACAACATCACACACGTCAGACGGTCCCAGGGGACACCGCGCGGGACCAGAGGGTAACTGAAGCCAACCTGCTGGGTCAGTGGAGATAGCCGTGCTGGAAAACTGACACAGACTCCAGTGCTCAGCCTTCACCAGGCCTTCATACGGGATCGTAGAATTCGGCAAAAAAAAATCGGGAAATTGGCCAGGGGAAAAGTCCATGCCTAGGTACATGTTTCTCCTCCGGCCGACCAACTCCTCTGGTAGCAAAACTCCCCTGGCAAACTATTCTCCATATACTACATGTAGTAACAGCCAGCGTAGCCAGTCTGGCAAAGACTACCAGTGCTGTCATCGTAGCCATCCCCACATTAACTAGTACAAATACGTCGTAATAGATACTGTAGCCGAGATGTGGAAACAAAAGTAGCACAGAAATGGGTCACACAGTCACAGTCAATCATTGACTGTAATCACGAAGCACAAACAAAATATCTCATCAGCAAAGGTGATACCAATGGCAAACGAAAATGATTGAAATGATACTGCTGGTATTGTATGTTTTGCCGTATACAGCAGATCAAACGCCAGGTGATGTTTTGCAAATTTTGCCTGTTATGAGAAGATATATGTACCATTTTTTTACAACACTTAAGGCTTTATGTTCAGTCGTAGAGTGGCAAATAGGAAATATATCAGAATACCATGTTGCATTTTCAGTCTTATTGGTTCATAAGCACCCCAAGTGTCGCTATTCTGAAAATCTACAAGATGTGTTTGCCTGTTACTTCATACAATCTCCGTGCTCATCAAGTGTACCTGATGATCCTTCTCCAAGGAAAGTCACCTCACCTGTCAGTCATTTCCTGTGATAACCGTGTCACTCCAACCTTATCAGTAATATTAGTGCGCGTCCCGAGGCGCTAACACGCAGAATTCAGCGCACGAAGTAGTTCTCATAACACAAAAAAAGATCGTCTGATTTGAAGACCTCGTTGATAAGCCGACTGTCACTGTAGGAGTGACGCAACGGAGATGTTGATGTATAAAAAGCATTAGACAGATACAAAAACATTTCCGTCAAATAACAAGTACTTTTTCGCTGATGCTGTCATATTTGCAATGCAAAGACACAACGTCAGATTCTCTTGAGATATATTGCCTACTAAAGCAATACTGAAATCAGGAGGTTCTTTTGTTATACTTTTCTGACGATTAAGTGAGCTCCGACTCTATGAAAACGTTTCTAAGAGTACGAAGAGATAACACACAAACGCTATGCAAATCTATGCAAAACACGATGGGATGACTTTCAAACAAGGCTTAATTCAGCAAAGGAACCGCGTGTTTTGACAGTTATGAGAATAGGAAGATAACCCCACAAGAAGCCTATCAATGCAGGATATACATAAATCGGCCCCTTTGGTATTCATTCACCACCCATCAACTGCTACACCACCGAACTGATGCTGTTACTAGATCTACTGGATGCGATCATCAACATGATACCTCTTAAGCTAGCTAGCTAGAAACACAAATTAAAAAAAAGCTATATCAGCATTTTGTCTTACCCTTATGTGATACGTGAAAATATGAGTAGATTGTGATATTGTAATATCTAAAAGACATCACAAGAAGCTTAGAAATCCAGAAGATCCTGAATTGCTTTTAGTACACCAGGTGATGTTTGCCTTTCATAAGAAGATATATGTTTCATTTTTACAACACTTCAAGCTTTATGTTCAGTCGTAGAGTGGCAAAGTAGAAACATATCAGAACAAAATGTTGTATTTTCACAGTCTGGTTATCCTGAATTGCAGACCATCAGACAGAACAACATGGGTGTCCTGAAGATCAGTGATTGACATCAATGTCAACACGTCTTAACGGTATCAAAGCTTCGACCTCCTATCTCCAGGCATGAGTAGGAGAAATCCGTCCAGACGATTTAGAAGACAGAGCATGTATATCTTTTATCATATCAAGATGTCAACACGACCCCATTAAGGTCAAAGAACCCGACCTCCGCGGGACTCCACCATGTACCATGTACCATAGGGCAGCGACTCCTTCTTGGGACATACTCGTGACAATGAGCTTGAGTCTGAAGTAAAAATCATGATCATGTCTTATCTTTGGGCAGCTTTTGTACACGATGTCACTGTGTGTGTCAGTAAGATATTTTTTCCTTTGGGCGCAAGTAGGATTTGATGATACCTGGAAATGAGAATTTGCCAGTCTTCAGCAGCTTCCAAAGAAATTCTGAGGAAGATGCAACAAACGGAGGAGCTACATGAGTAACATTTATGACTTATCTACATCAATTCATCCTTCATTTACTAGTTAGTATCGTAAAAAAAGAGCAAATGGACTTCACAAGGATAAGACAAACTGCATCGAAATTACTTTGAGTTAAACATGAAGTATCCTAGGCGATTACTATGCATTTGCCTACGGGTTCCACTCGACAAGTGCAACGCACTCCTGAGCCTCAAATCCATGATTTTAGCCAGACCAAACAGTCCTCCCCTGAGAGGTCACAACACACAAAGCTCTCAGTGGGGAATGGCTTAAATCGTGTCATCGCCGCCGCGGAATATGGGGTATGTTTAATTGGCGCGGATGCGTGTTGTTACTTGTTGTTTGTTTTTCTCCCATAATCCCCTTGAGCCGTGACGACATGCCCGAGAACTGCCGGCAGAGACATGGTAGAGAACACCGGGCTAGTGTCATGTACGAAAATAGTCTGAAAACCATTCTATATAAAACCATGCTATTCACACAAAAGGGATAGTGGTTAATGGTTGTACATATAGGTCGTTAAATCAATGTTTAGACAGAGTTATAGGTGGAACTCTTTGGAGACATTACTGTCAAAGTTTGACCATACATGACTGGAACATACAGCTTCGTGCTTTGATATCTTATTATCTGATGTTCATGAGTCATATATTTGTTTCATGTTTCAGTCGAGTCTGTATGTCTCTTAAGATTTACTAAATGTTGTAAGTTCTGTATTAAGATGACTCCGAGAGGGATAGATCATGAAGATAGTCATATTTGATGTAGTTTTGTCCACCAAAGCCAATCCATTTCTTTTAAAAATTTGTCGTCAACTTTTCAGACGACATGCATCTTGGGAGAGGTATAAGGATTACGTAACCAACTGCAAATTGCCATACTCTATCATGTCAAGCTTATTCCAAGCGTACTCTATCTCTCTCTCTAGAATTGTCAGGTTACTTAGAGCAACTGGCCAAAAGCCAAGTATGAGTCTTCCGCTCAAGATGCTGGATGTGCTGGACCGGTTTCCAAAGGCAAATGATCTTGATAGAAAATCCATTTGAATACTTTTCAACCCACGTTTTAGTTCTGCTAATTCTGTGAGTAACAAAGTTTGCATCTGTTTTCTACACTATTATACCGTCGGCCCCATCTGCTGGTTTGTTGCTCTAGTGGCTAAGCGGCTTACGTGGTTCCGTATGTATTATGTGGAAGTGGTGGACATTGTACCAAGTGCCATTTTTCTCTAGAGTGAGCAAAGCCGTCATTATTCATTCATTAGCCCATCAGTGGGGTCTCAAAAGGCCCTGAGGCAACGGCGGGTTGTGTCCGGCAGATTTGTAAAATACAACGTAGAACATTAGCAATGGGCGCGTCCGTGGATAAGATAAAAATCGTACTGCAAGTTTTGCAGCTTTTGTACCTTTCGATGGATATATCTATGGCTCAATTTAGATTTTTTACAGCTAAACTATGATCATAGGCGGTAGATCATGCGTGTACGGGCAGCGTTTACCTTTCTTGACGTTGTGTGGCTCAATATAATGATCCCATATCATTATGAAATTCATTAATATCAACTCTTACACTAATGATATATCTGCCCAAGAATACATTTTTGCAAACCAATACAGGGAAGTGTAAATGTATTACGGTTGTAGTAACATGGATATGTGTACACATCATGTCCGCTTGGAAGCACCGACAGACCTTTATATCCTACAAATCTACATAAGCATAAGTGCCCCTCGCTGTGTTTATGTAACAGATCGTAGTTACCCACTGGGGCCTGTGTGCGACGGTGTGTTTCAGTGTGTATTATACTAATTTCCAAGCAGATGTTGCAAGACAAAATCCTACGTTTTTTTTAGCTCTCACATTGTATCGATTGACCTATAATACAGGACTTGCTAGCATATATTAGAAGGCAATCTTTCAAGCTACTCGTTTTGTCACAAATGACCTTAAAAAGACGGGGATTTAGACAAAGTTACGATCATCTGCTTGGATATCATATTAAACACCTCCCACTGCGAGTGTATCCCGATACGCATGTCCGGCATGACCGCTACTACAGCGCGCACCATGTGGCGGCTCTTTGTGCTGCAAATCAGCCGGAGTCCCCAATATGTTTAGCAAAAAGATTACGACAAGAGTTGAAATGGAAAAGCTTTTGTCCAACACTTCGTTCAAGTCCTCTCCCAAGGGCGTTCTTTTCAATGAAGACATCCGGAATGAAGGTTACTAGAGCATTTGGCAGGAAAACAATTGGTAGCCGGTTGAGGAGAAACCAAAAAGGCAATAGTCGAAAGCAATTGTTAGAAACCCCACAACTTTACCTTCTGCAGCACAACAGAATTATGATAATTATGAAACATAATCATGATGTACTCATTGACTAATCCTTACCAGACAGTTTCGCTTTTCACGTTTTGCGGCAGACCAGTAATGTGTTTGCGCATGCGCCGTAACATAAGATGCGTGACTATTTAAAGACACTTTGGATTTCCGCTGCCCAGGAATATTCTTGAGTCCAAGCTAGATAACAAACATGGTCAAAATTTGTAGCTACAACAGAAAACTCACCACAACACTTTCCTACAGCGTCAAAAGAAACCATGGTTACCGCATGTTTGTGTTGTTATGTGGCCTGTGTGGTGTCACCTACTCGCACCTGCGCACTGCCCCGCCCCTCCCCCGGCCCTCTGTGTATTTCCTGACGTTCAAGGTTGTGGTGAAAGACACATGTCGGGTTTCAGGAAACAGGAGCTCCAAAACAGAGTGCTTAAATTGTTTATCAAACTTAGAACATTTGTAAGGGCTTAAAGGTTACATCGTTACGGAATACGTGGTTAGATAGATAATCTTGACGAAAGAAAAATGATTCTGCATGTTTGAGTGTATATTCCTTAACTTAGAAATAAAAATGAGCAATTAAAGATTAAACTACAAATATACCACGAAGAAAGCTTAGTTATGTATAAGGTCAGCAGCTATATGATTCAACCATCCAACTCATCCGTTTCTTAGAGTCACTTTTATGATACACTCATCTTACAGAGTTTCTCCTCAAAATATTCTCATGCATATGGGGGTTTCACTGAAAATGTGCTGAACAGAAAAGTCTCATTACTATGCTTAAGGGCTTGTTGTTGTGTATTCTTGAAACTATTCGTTTTATGTGTACTCACAGTTGCTATCCTTTTTCCTTGTCTACAAACATGAACCTCATAAAGAAAACTCATTTACAGACATTATCTTGTATTTCCGGATCCCAGCTACCACAACGTTCCGCCAAATGAATATTTTATCATCATTATCTCCGTGGCGGTGCTGCACTTCCAGCTGGGTTGATATGGTAAAATCGGCGGGTCGCTTCTCCAAGATTCCCCGTTCCGCGTTAATTAGAGCCCGCCTGATTTATTAAAATAAGAAGTTAATGCGCAGCCTGGCGTTCAGGGGTTCTGGGACCGGGCAAAATTAATAACTGCGCTACTAAACTTCTCATGGTGGCTGACCTTCGTGGCCCTAGCGGTGATATTGTTCGGAGATAAGGAAGAAAACTATGCAGGTAGAATGTTATGTTATATTGGGAAGCACTCCAAAACTAGTGGAGGGGTCCTCGTGTTTTGAGACAATTAAATGGCAGGTGTTCATGCAAAGAAACATTGGATATGAGTCGATCGTCGCACATCGCAGGACTTACAAGACAATATTTGAAGTTAACTTTGTTTGCAGCCAGTATCGAATCAACTAAGTGGCACAAGCTTTGTATTTGGCATTTTCAATTTTTGTATATCATTACTCACACTTTTGTCATCGAGTTTTCCTAGACAAATAACAAAAAAGAGCGTCTAAACCATCCAAAGAACATAGTGTGAAATTCAAATCTTCACACTAACACTTCTTATGGATACTCATCAGCCTTACTTATCAATAATCCATTTTGGAACATGAAAAAAAATTTTTTTTCTTTCGAAATTTTTCACTACATAACAATATTTCATAAAACTAAATTTGCTTTACTTTTATTATGCAAGCTACACTTCATTTTGACGTTTTAACCCCTTCTTCCGACTATCTTAAGTGATATCTAAAGATGATAATTCTCACTACCACATAATTTTGCTTCATTAATCTAAAACTCATTTTTTCATCCCTGCCTCCATCGTCGTTCTCTATCTACCCCATCAACAGGGCTTAAACCCACCGAAAAACTATTTCTTTCCAATTCCACTTAATTCACTTCCGATCTCCCCCAACCCTCCAAAGTGCCTCACAATTAAATGAGCATCCCTGCCAATATGCGTGGCGATGTTTTATTTCTGTGAAAGGAGAAAATGATTGTGATCTTCCCCGAGGGCGGATTTCAACGCCCCATATATAGAAATACACACACTCGTCAGGATTTGAAAGCTGGGGCTTGGATTTATTTGCTTGGTAATTAAATTGATCCTAAGCGTTGATATCATGTTAGAGGATTAAGGCTCTACTCCTCATGTGGTCGTCATTACATACGAACCGATCGTTGAACATTCTCTGGGCGTCTTTCGACATTCGAACTATAAACATGTCAACAAATGTGTAGGCGTCCCGTTTACTGAGCCGCTAATTCAATTTCGCCTGGACTGCTTACGTGCGGAGAGGAATGCAAGGTCGGGACAGAGTCATAGACACTTAGAGACCTGCAAAACCGAGAGAACAGCTTCCTTCAGCCGTGCATGTTTTGTGTATACAGACTCTCAACACAAGTGGGGGGAACTCTCAAGTTTGCATGGTGGGAAAGAAACGAACCGTAAAAGGTGCTTACTTAGACTAGCACCTTATGCACAGGTCATCTTAGAAATATATATTAAGACACAGATGGTTTCCAGAACGACAGTCTTAGTTGTCATCTTATCATTGGATATTCTGGTAAAAGGTACACACTGAGTGGTTACCCGCTGTATTCAATGTGATTAAAACACAACTAAAATAGACTGGTGTAACATACGAACAATAAGCTGTATGTTGTCATAACATGAAGAACATCACATCGTCATGTGTTTCCTCTGTTCTCTTCTGTGAATAAAACCCAAAACCCAAAAGGACGCTTTGTTTAGTTATTCTACTGCAAATCTACCTGAAATTATGTTCGACTGATTTGAAGAAAAATGCTTGACACAACTAATATGGAGCAATTATAATACTTCAACAGTATTTCTTCTGTTTTGTAAATAAAACTTTTTTCCACGGTCTACCACTGCGGGCCACATCATACCGTGAGAGTAACCAACTGGCAAGGACAGAGTTTAGACTTTCTGTCGCCCAGACCCGACCTCAAATTGAAATAGGGGCAACCCTGGATTTTCTATCTCTTTGTGTGGCAAAGTTGGAATAAAGCGGGCCTTTTATCCGCGACCCACGACGTTCCAGTGGTGGCTGAGATTGAGACGTGATCACAAAGAAGATAAAAACATGCGACGAGTAATAATACGTATTTTGCTGTTGCTATTTCACATGTATATTGTTTCTTTCAGACACATGTAACAGCCCTTTGCTGTCGTGCAGTTACAAAGCCATTGATAGTATAGTAAGCCAGTCGTAAGCAATTACAAAGACGGGAAAATACAGAATAAAGCTACAAGCATTTATCAGCTATGCGGAGTCATCATTTCGGCATATCTACATATCCTTCCGCCGGGCTGCGATGACGTTTGCATCTGTCCTCCAGCGAGGAGCCCGGGTTAGAGAGGTCCTGGGGATTACCGTCTCAGATTACCCTTAATGCGTTTGGAGCCGGCGCTAATTGGGTGACGACGTACTGAGACGGGTGGCGGCCACGTCACCGGGCCCGTCCTCGGGCCAGCAACAGGTCTGGTCCCAGCGGACGGCCCGCTCTCTCCTCGTTAGCGGCCCGATGATTTACTCTCTTCGGGCGCTCCTGACCCAATTGCCTGGTCGTTAACAAGCGCGTTTCGGCACTGGTGCTGATCAGCCACCATCCGATAGCGCTTTCCCCGGGCCTGTAGTACATTCCATCTGATTAGAGATCTTCAGAGTCACTAATAACAGGACAAACACTTTGGTCGGTTGTGCCCTGTTGACTAAGCCTTGAACTTCGTACTGGTCTGTATTACTTCCAAGCAATCTTATATTGCAGCCTCCACTGCTAAAACGGAAAAAACAAACGTTTTCTCCTGACGCCACCAATAAGTATGGATTTCATATGTTATACATTCATTGAGTATTATTTCTTGACTTGCGCACCATATGCATGTTGCATTAACAATACTTAACAATACACACAGGAAAGTCAATACAACTGATATCCTGATATACTGATAGTCTTCGTGGTAACCTCCCATGCTACAACGCCAGATAAACGAAGACTAGTAACATCAGTTGTGAACCGGTAACCTCAACATACTCGACTCTTTTCAGCATGTCGCACCAAATGTCTAACAATACACACGAAGATGTATACTATAAGATGTTCTGAGATGATGATGTTCACTGAGATACCATGAACATAGGAAGACCTATGGGTTGTTATCCATACAAACGAGATAAATTCACATGTGTTAGCAAGATCGGTGTGAAATGGCAATAGATTTGCCACTTCTGATTGCAAAGGCATGGATGTATTCTGAACTTGGATGACGTTGGTGGCAAGAGAACACGGAGACAACAGATCAACACTAGTCACTACATGTTTAAAGCAGTCCGCCCTCTTTAAAACAAACAGTCCCGTTTCCACTGACAGTCAAGGTTATCGTAAGTATCCGAATAAATCAGCGTTGCCACGCAGTCTAGTGAAAAAATCAACCCCGCGAACCACGTTCATGATCAAAGGCAATCATTACTGCCGTAGAGCGCCATAGAACGACTACATGCAGTCCACCTGACGAGCTGCTGATGCAAACTACAGACTTGACGAGTGCATACATGTCAGATCCACACTCTTCAGCCCAGCCAAAACCCCATTATCGCACGCCAACGCCGCAGAATTCAATTCGGAACAAAATTGAATCAATTGGAGGAGTTTGACCACCAGAGAGGCAAATGTACACACAGGAGAGCGATTCCTGCCAAAAATGTAATGGGTTCGGACGATATGCTCCTCGTGATGGTTTGGAAATGGTGTCTCATGGCTGGCAAGGTTGCCCTTAATAGTGGGAGGGTCAAGCTATCCAAGCAACATTTTCTTAACGCTGACCTCAAGGAGCTATAAGTGCATTTTCTCGATGGGCCTCACCAGCCCGTCAAGAGCAAATAGATCACACTAAAGTGACTTGGAGGAAACGATGAGAAAGCCGGCACAATGCGAACGATTGAAGATACAGAAGGTATATGGTTCTAGTAACAGGCCTCATCTCACAAGCGAAAGAGGAGCCACATATAATTATATGACAAAGGGATACAAACTGATGTCTTGATTTGGAAATGGGAAGGCAGCCGAGACAAAGACAGTTAGATAGAGACAGGCCGAGAAGACACTAAGAGCTTCCGTGAGAGCTCCAGCTGTCAAAAATAAAGATGTTGGAGACATCAGGAAAATGGAGTAGACTGAGGGGAGGACACGGGAGGGTAGGCAAGAGGAAAGGAAGACGGCCGGGGGAGGAGGGGGGCTCCCAGCTGCCTCCAGCGTGACGAATCGCTGATTGGTGGATCGTTTGACGAAGAAAGGGAAAGTGATGGATGAAGAGACGCTCCATTGGACGAGAAGAAGGAAAGTGACCACAGGTTGTAAATAACGGCTGTAACGAGGTTTTTGGTTCCGTGGTTGAGATGTCAGCTTCCCTGTGTCATTGTACAGCCGTAATGCTGGAGTAGACTGTATTATACCGTATTATCAGCCATCCCACTAAGCCTTCCCTCGCATTGCTTCGTATAATCTTTGACAAAAGGTGTCTCGCCCGATTATAGTAGATGTCCGTGTGGTATCTAAAACCACTGCCAACAGTATGACTGTGGTTGGTGTGTCATACACGTTGTCATTTTGAATCTATCAGTCCAGTCACTGAACGTGTAAGATTTTGAATGGTAACTGCTGGTGGTATGTTTCAGGCAGGGTAAGAATGGGCTGATGAATGACTGACTAGATGGATGACTCCTAAGATGGAGTATTAACAATGTGCTCTGTCAAAATCCGAATCAAATTAGAGAATGCTAAGTAAGAAATTCAGTTTAAAAATGAAATAGCAAACTCTTCAATAGTAGCGTTCAAGATTTTTCTATTAAAATCCATGATAGAAAAGGGTATCAAAAGCACAATTTCTAAGAAGAAGTGCGAAGAGGAAAAGGTTGAAGATTATTTAGTAAGACTGCAAGTTGTTAACATTGAAGAGCAGGGTTTCTGATATTTCAGATCGATGTCTTTTTTTCTTTGGTATTTTGGTATTTTCAGTCTTTCACTCAAATTTACAGGGCAGACGGCATGTCCTAATAGATTGACCCCACAAATTCAAGACCAGAGCCTACAATTGAAAAACAAATTGAAAACATGTAAATTCATGAAACACGATCTCCGTGTCCAAACCACCTCGAAATAAATGGCTGACTTAGCGGATTATACACTCTCGCGTCAACAGCAACAGGACATAATGCAATTTTCTAATAAATAACGAGTAATGGTTTTTGATTAAATGAGTCATCAATGCTGGGGATATCCTACCCCCCTATCATGGCCTAACCCTCCGACCCCTTTGTGCAAAAGGGCAGCGACTCTCAGTAAATCTGATTTCTGGCCTGAAAAGGAAAATCATAGCATAATAGGCAACGGAAGACGAATCTCTTCATGGCGTGATACGAGACCAAGCGATTTTTCTCGCCTGATTGAGAGGTCAGTTGGCCCACAGTTGTAATTCTGTTACACCCCCCTCCCCGCTAGCACTCTTTGTGAGAACGTCTAGATTGAGACATCTTGTAGGCATGAAAAGTGTCGCATTGCTTTTGCGAAAAACGTCTTTTTTTTAGATATTTATAATTATACTTCATACCAATGTTTCTCGGCGAAGCGCTGTTTAATTTTGAACCGACTTTGTTTTGGGTTGCATGAAAGAATATGTTAGGTATGGCAACAGAACTGGCGGATTGAAGTTTTTAAAACAACTTTTCATCTCTAACGTTTACTCCTTTATTATCATGTTTACTATATGTTGTATGGGAAACAAACAAATATCGTATATGTACTTATCATAGAGGGGGAAATGGTAGTAGGAAGTGCTACTTACCAAAGGCATGCTAGGCAAAACTGTTATTAATATATTAAGTCATCATTTGAAATCATCATACAAAATAAGCCAGGCAATTACTTTGTACACTAAATCATAACTCAAACGCAATGATACAGACCACCAACAACGACATGATACAAAATTCATGTACGTTCTATACGTTGTTTCTGAAGCTAAAAGTTGACTTGAAAAATGACCAACCATTCATCTAACTCCCAATCTTTCACATCCTAAGGTTCCTAGCTTTTCTCTCACACAATAGGCCGTTATGGGTCCCTCAAAACACTAGCTGTCGTCGCACAAATGGTCTTGGTTCTTTTGTTCGGGGTGGTGGGAAAATATGGTCGTGGCTTTGGTTTGGGTGACAGCAACGGATTGAAGCTCCCAATGCGTCCGTTAGGGAGCTGACTAACACCGAAACGTGACTTCATCATGTAATTGTTTAGCTTCATTGTTTAGTTTCATCCATTCATCGGGCGCTTTGTCTTTATTACGGTGCACGGTCTGTGCCTATGTGAACAAAAGGTTAAAAGATGAAGCAAAGCAAAGAATTGGCGTTGTATGACTGCAGAATGATGCTTGGAGTGTAAGAGAAAAAGTCAGCTACCACAAAACAACAGATCCTTGACAGATTAACATATCGTACACATGACCATTTATACCTCCCCCTCCTGCCGAACTATTGTTACAGCTACCACCTGTCGCTGGCTGTGCTTATGTCGATTCCCTTCAAACATATTTAGAGGAGAAAAGAAGAAGATATGAATGTAGTCAAATACAACTATTCAACCATCGCCCTCCGTATTTTATTCAACACATCAGCGATATTTTGGTGTACCATCTTTTTATTCCCAAACGGACAGGCAAAGAGGGTATGGTCCCTTAAACGCCCTGGATGGTACAGCCCATAGGGGCAAGGCGATATCACGGCAACAGGTCCCTAAGACATGTTATGTAGAAACATCGGCCTACCACAGCGAGACCGTTCAATGGTTAGTACTGTAACCATAGGGAAAGGGCGGGACACAGACGATAGCCAGCACGTTACCATGGTAATGGGGCAAGTGGCTATCAACGATTCTGTTGCATCACTTACATTGTACTTGATCCAACTCTGTGAAGGACGTTGCAAAGACATAAACGTTGTGCAGAGCTTTCAGCTTATTTGAAGATATAACACAGTAGTTGTGGGTTGGAACAAGGATATTAAAATACATGTTGCGGACGTACATATTACTTGTACGTGCACCGACTTTCGAAGTGACTATTGAAAGTGAAGGTTTGACAATCAAAAAACTGCAACGTAAGTAGAAACAATATTCTTGGCATAGAATAGATTGGTAGCTTTGATGTATATCATTGCTGTCTTCATCGTTATCATGTCCACCCCTGGCCCGACAACTGTTTGGCAACTACAAATATAGCGCACCAAAGTTGGCTCAGAGGGAAAGCTGAATTGAAAACCAGCGGGGAACTTCCCTGCAGTGCGTGAAACAATTATCTTTCGATTTGCAATTGTGAATAAAAGAATAACGACAGCTGCGGGAACATTTTAATGAACCGTTGATGTCAAGGATAGACACCCCCATGAAACTCCTTTTCCGCCGTACGCCGAAAATCTCGCCGTACCCGCTAAAAAATCTCGCCGTACCCGCTAGGCTCGCCGTACCCGCTAAAAAATATCGCCGTACCCTAAAAATCTCGCCGTACCCGTCCCTTTCCGCCGTACGGCCATAGCCGGCCACAGGGCATACCCACACGAAAGTCCCATCTAAATACCCTGTACGGCGACGATACACGGTCTCATATAGCCTATGCTATGGGAAACATTCCTGGCCACCACTCTGCGGAGTGGCGTTGTACAAATCGCGCCCAATGTTGAGAACACTTCTGCAAACTTTGGTGAGAAGCGGTCTGTAGAGAAGCGGAGATTCGGCGTAACCCGGAAGTGACAGTCGTCTGTGGTGACAAACTTGACTTGAACCCTTTTCAGCAGACGGATACTGTCAACTTTGAAGGTTGATGAAACGTTAAACTATCCGTTCTTACAGGAACAAACGGTGACAACTATTGCCAGTTCGTTATAATAAGAAACAACAGGTATTAAACAGCAGTCTGGGCGACTGTCTCTGTTCAGGATAAATATACTAGTAGTGTCTGTTTACAGGGGTCTTGGTGGGTCTGTACACAGGGGTATAGTAATGGAGGGTGGTGTGAGATAAAGGGCTAGTGGACTCAACCATAGTCGAATTATGTTTACTGCAATGTGTGGCGATTTGATAAGATAAAATTGTAGCACAAACATACTCTCCAACTTGACAGAGGTTAGGCTCCTTTTTCAAGTTCACCTTTTTAGGCGTCTTCAGCGAGCTTTCCATTTTTTGACCTAACACGAGACATCAAGAAAATGGTACAAAATAGAAAGCCCAATAAAAACACCTAAAAAAGTTTAAAAAAATAAACAGCCGGCGCCTAACCTCTGCTTGGAGAGTAGCACAAACATGCAATTTGTACACAATCGCAGATATTCCATTATCAGTTCAGTCACCCTCACACCTGGGTCACCACCACAAATGAGTGCAGATGGAGATCCCTACCACCAGTAAATACATATGACTCTCCACCCACCAGTGAATACATATGAAGATCCCCCAATACCAGTGAACACAGGTGAAGATCCCCCAACACCAGTAAATATTCAGTAACATATGAAGATCCCCCAACACCAGTAAATATTCAGTAACATATAAAGATCCCCCAACACCAGTGAAGACATGTGAAGATCCACCACCACCAGTGAATACAGGTGAAGATCCCCCAACACCAGTGAACACAGGTGAAGATCCCCCAACACCAGTAAATATTCAGTAACATATGTAGATCCCCCCGTGAACACCAGTGAAGACATGTGAAGATCCACCACCACCAGTGAATACAGGTGAAAATCCCCCAACACCAGTGAAGACATGTGAAGATCCACCACCACCAGTGAATACAGGTGAAGATCCCCCAACACCAGTGAAGACATGTGAAGATCCACCACCAGTAAATACAGGTGAAGATCCCTCACATGCTTCTGTGTATATATTGTACAATACATTTGTATTGAGAACATTAAAGAAAATTTATTTACATGCACATGTCTAAATCACTACTTTTATTTTGAGTTCTGCATATTGTACATATTGTTGCACCTTTTGTACAAATTAGCAGTCTATGTTTGCATATTAAGATAATTGATAGTCTGCTTCTTCGCTATCAGCACCAACAAACACCATATTGAGTGACATTTGGCTTCCCATCCATTCATTCTAAATGAAAATGGAAAAAAAATGGTCATCATCATTATCATAAAGCATACGAAGCCAGTATGTAGCTATATACAACACACAGGTGCCCTATTTAATATATTAAAGTCATACTAGCAATTGAGTCCAACTTTAGCCTCATTATAGAAGAGTTGCTAATGAATGTATGGTACACATTTCAGACAAGAATGTTCTCAATATGCACAGACTACTTCTTTTTCATTACTAGATTTCCTTTCTATTCTTACAATATAATGTCCTACTAGGTCTAAATCTGCAGGAGAATTAAAGATACTGAAATATATCATGAATGAATGCAAAAAATGGATTTAAAGAATTTTATATTAACTGGTACAGCAGTAACAACTCAACTAAACTCATTCAGCAGGAACCAGAACTGAAACATAAACAAAGTACCATACAAAGCATTGCTTTATCTCAACTTTCAAGCGTTGCTGCAACACTACATTAAAAGTAATTGTGCAAATGAAACCACAATGATTCTGTATCATATTCTGACAACATAAGATGCATAAAGTCCAACTGGACAGATAACTATGTTACCTCATGCAGATGTCAATATCATCCCACTCATATTCCTGTGACTCTGTGGAGTTAAACGTTGATGGAGGGGCCTTGAGAGTGAAACATAAGCAGCAATAAGGGTGCATTGTATAAGGTGCTAAGTAAGATATCTGTAAATAAATCATTTTAATTATCACTGCTTTACTCACCATTTGCTTCCAAAGGTAAAAATGACCGTCTTACTACAATGAGGACTTGGAAAAATCAGCAAAAATGTATATTATGGATTGCTACATTGTATTAACATGTCTCCTTATAGAGAGTCATTGTCATGATCACCAACCTCGCCTTCCACACTTAAAATGGGATATAACTTATACGTTAAATCCCTGCAATGGGAATTGACACATCAAACGTTGCAGGAACTCCCTAGCCAAATAATGAACTAAGAGGGTAGGAATAAAAGGGACACGCCATATCAGTACAATACAATACAATGAATGAAATTGTGAAATACGTAACGTTACTAAATTAATTGTCTACCGATTTCCGACGGTCCCCTTCGTAAAGCGCTGACGTTGATGCGAAACTCACTTCCGGGTTTCTCGGGCGCTCCAGACCGCTTCTCACCAAAGTTTGCAGAAGTGTTCTCAACATTGGGCGCGATTTGTACAACGCCACTCCGCAGAGTGGTGGCCAGGAATGTTTCCCATAGCATAGGCTATATGAGACCGTGTATCGTCGCCGTACAGGGTATTTAGATGCGACTTTCGTGTGGGTATGCCCTGTGGCCGGCTATTCCGTACGGCGGAAAGGGACGGGTACGGCGAGATTTTTAGGGTACGGCGATATTTTTTAGCGGGTACGGCGAGCCTAGCGGGTACGGCGAGATTTTTTAGCGGGTACGGCGAGATTTTCGGCGTACGGCGGAAAAGGAGTTTCATGGGGGTGATAGAGACTCCATAAGACATCCTTACATCCGGGATATTAATCAATACAGAACATCCGGGACATTTCTTTGCACGGGGGACATCCGGGACAGTTCTTCCCAACACAGGAAGCCTACGGATTAGGATAGCGAATAAGCTGTCGGAAAGACCACATTGAGCGGTAATCTTTTGACAAATATGTTCGTAGCAGGTAATATCGAAGCTTTCTCTGTGTGGTGCCGCCTCCCGTAGCTATTCCCAGAGAGGAAAAAGTCTTCAGCGTCTTCAGCGAGTTTGATGTGTTCAACGTAATCCACGGATAACAAGGCGTGAATTGGGCGGGGTGGGAGGCGGACAAAGAAGAGAACAAATCAATACAGAGTGAGACACAGAATGCCGTAAAAACAAGAAGGAAAGTACTACAAGTTCGAGAAAAGGACTCAGCAGGGCTGCGACAGTCCATATCAATAATTGTAACTAAAATCTAACTTTAATGTAAGCATCAGTCATACAGCAAAATTATGATCCATTGCTGGATCATGGACAAAGCAATGCGTAAGAACGTAGAGGATAATTCTGTCAGGAAATATGATCATAGCAATGTATTTTCAAACTCTAAGAATGAAAGGGACAAGCCATATTAGGAATGAAAAGGAGGAAAAGCACAATTTTCTATTCGTTCACAGAACGTACTGGACAAACCTTAAACTTTCCAAGATAGATTTGTGTTGCCTTTTTCATATCCATAAAAAGAGAAAAGTGCTGCAAAAGCGAGATGATTTATATCATGGAATACTACTGATAAATTGTGGCGTAAGTTGTAAAATGATGACACATTTATTCTTAACACGATTACATATAAGTCATCTCCTACATCTGACCATGACTTTGTATGGCCATGCATTGAATGAGCTAAGATTTATTTGAACAGGTAGATGTTTTGTAACTTATCATATTAAGTCAAAGATATGAAAAATGAGTTCCATATATAATGCCTAGTAGTAAAAGAAGAATGTATCACAGTTTTCACTTAAAAGCAAGAAACACATAAGAATAGACGAAGATGCGTAGGCACGACTATCATTGCCCCATAGTAACATCCTGAAATTGAAAAACAGACACAGCCTGATCCTAAAAGTTTGCTACTTCATGGATCAAAACTGTCCTCACGTTTCATGACTATAAAACAAATAGGAATAAACCGGATAGACATTTTTGCGGGTACGCCAGGTATTTTGTAGTCATTTTCTAGTATTATTGCCGCAGTGGATCAAAATGGACTTCAAGAATATCCACTCCCCTGTAGGAAATCCACACCAGCGCTGTCCAAATCTATCCTCATCCTAACATGCAGTTTTATTAGGAAAGCGCCAAAATTCTGCTGTTTTACGCAGTGATTGTTGAGCTGTCTCCAAGCAGGAAAGTTTTGCCAACGCCATCGGGACAGTTTTGTCAATTTTCTTTTATTTACCGCGGCGTTTTGGTATCAAAATCCCATCAAACGTGCGTTACTCTCAATCCGACTTACCAATAAGGTGCTGATTAGCTTTCCAAACCACGTCAACTTAGCTTGCATAAAAGACCTGGTTTATGTGGTATCACAGTAAAATAATATAAAACTTCTGTTTCTTTGAAGACCACCGTAAATCATGACGCGGGTTTCGTGTCTTTCCTGCCAAAACTGGGCGGCAGCGTACGCTGTCGTAATCCCACGATATGAGATGAGAAATCCCTCAACGTTGACATTTTACGGCAGGGATTACTGATGTCGCTGAGCGGCGAAATTTGCCGCATCCCCGCGGGACGACATTGTCACTCTTTGCGATTCCGCACCACGTCTTGGCGTCCGGAACAGCGCCGTCTCCTCATATTGTCGCACATGGGGTTTGGCCCCGAGAAACAACCGTTATTAATAAAGTAAGCCCACTCGTGGCTCCACATATTAATGCGCTTAACGCAATATTAATTTAAGCCGTGGAGGGGAATCAGAAATAACTAATTACCACCAGCGGGTGCCAGGTTTTCTCCCGTATACCGCCACCTCTCGCGAACCCTCCTCACTCTACAGCAGCACCTGTGCGTGGATTGTTCTCTAATCGCGGCCGTGTTGCGCTGTGACAAATGTTAGAAATCCAAAACTCCATTTCCTCGATCCAAATTGGTTAATCTCATGTTTATTGAACCCCGAACAAAAGTCAATATTCTCGTCAGCCATATGAAACAAGACGTGCCTCTCTGATAAGACCTGTTAACAAGGAATTATATTGAATTCTACACAGCAGTCCCTTGTCTTCATGAGGAATAAATTGAAGGAGAATTAGCATAATGACAATAATGAATCAGCGGGCTCTACAAATTGCCGACCAGGAAGGAAATTGTTATCTTTATTTCCCGTGTGTGAAGGCCCGGTCATCGATCCGGCTGGAGAAATAATATTAGCTCTATTCAGGACCGCATGTAGGGAGAGCCCGAGTGTTAGGTTCCGACTCAAGTACCGAGGTAGAACGCAGCGTTTGTTTCGGGAGAAGACAGAGAAGCACATGTACAGAACTTATGTTTTCCTTTGACATTTTTTTGCAAACATAGATACCACAATAAACTTCCTCGTCAATCTGTTAGTATTATTGCTCATCTTTTGCGTGATGCGATCTATTCTTTTTCAGTGCTAACGGTTTTTCGCTTCAATGTTTGTATTGTCAATGTGTTATTATCAAATCAAGGAATTTCTATAAGAATATCCATGTGTCAATTTAGGCCGTACTTTAGCCAGAGGTAATGTGTCAACTGGACAGGTATCAAGGGGACAGTTTACGCATTATGTATTCATGAGCCGAGCCCACCTGCAGTGCCGCGCTGGACGCGGATGAATATGGCCGGGGGGAACATGAGTGATGAAAGAGCTGAGCCTGCGAACCGCTCACAGCAAGGATTTTCTTCCATCCACAACACAAGCAGGTCTTCTGAAGCCGTCGTCATTTTTAGGAAAGTATGTATACGTAGTTCTTTGAAGTGGAAAGAATGAAACTTTCTTACTGTTTCAAATATAAACTTGAGATCCTCCGCCAAGGAATCTTTTACCCCGACCTGCCTTCCGAACCACCGAAAATATTCAAAGTTTAGAAATGTTGAAGACTATAAAATACTTGCAAGGAGTGAGGGAGAAAAAAAATCTTAGATGATGTAAAGAAGCAGAAAAGAGCAGGTATAGGAAAGAAACGTGTTTAGTTTTCACAACAATTTATTTATTTATTTATTGACCAGCAGAATTCATGAAGTTTTATGTCAGAAGTAGTCTTAAGCACTTGTTTCCGCATTAGTAACTAATGCAGACTCGAGCTCGGACGAAAATGTCCATCTAAGCTGTAATAACCTTCCTCCCTGTTAGCTAATATCGGTCCGAAATGACAAATGGCCAAATAACTCATGTAGTATATATCGATAAACCGATCTAAGGAAATGCGTCTATCCCGTAAATATTAAATCAATTGATGCACAAAACATTGGGTACATTGGCCTTAATTTGATGCTTGGCTCCTCAGGGATAGAGTTATGAATTTGTAAATTTTGAGGTATGTGAAACGGCTTTTCTGTGGTACGCCACGCCCTCTACCACAGATTTGCAAAGTGCAGTGGTGTTGACAACGGATATACAGTAGAAGCCGTTTAGTTGCACACCCATTTTCAAGCATATTTCGTGCAATTATCTGGGTGGTGCAACAAAGCGAAGTTATACAGCTGCACCTCACCTTCACGGGATTTTGAGATTTCGTGCAATTGATATAAGTGTGCGATAATCCGTCGTGCAATTAACTGGCTTCTACAATGTACATATATGATTCAATATAATACGCTGTACACACGGAGGGAGGTATGAGAAGAACTTTATTGCACGACAATTGTACATGATACAATGTATGGTAACAACTATAGCATAAAGCTTAACAGCCTAATTAATATAACAATACATATGAGTATAGCACGCGAAATATCTAGCAACGTCAAAATCTCAAAGACTTTCTTATGAGCGTGCATAGTATACTATCGGGTTGATAGCCCTGTTTTGGAGAAAATCCCAATAACCATTCGATATATAGATTTCGAGATAGGGAAAGTCGGTGATTGATTTTACTTGAAAACAAAAGTAGAAACGTTGAAACGTACCTGTACGGGTAAGAGATCATTGACGTTATGCTGGTTTTGTTTACTTGAAATTAAGCACACTAACGCCAATACCACCTGCACATATATGCGTGTACCGCACTGTAGTGTTGTAGTCTCCTCATACTAGTACGGCAGAGATTGATGGAAAAATGTCAAATAACTTTAGATGTAATTCTGAAGTGGCAAAAGGCGTCAAATTTGGAAACAGACAGTTTTATGATTCAACATATTGCCTTCTCTGTATCGCAGGTTCATATCACAGCTTGCTGTACCCTCAGGGCCAAGTTCATGCACAGTCCGGGCACGACAGACCCTCTCATCATGCCGCCACCACCGCCTTCTGCACGCTAAGTTTAATCAATTGGCGTGGGTCTGCATAAGCACGGCGGCCTCTCCTCCCATTACACCACCTAATAAACACGGAAAGCGCCTCAAGCACGCCCAAATTGAACAAATAGTCGGCCGGAATCAATAAGACGGTGTGTAATTGATTTTGGACTGGAAGGTGCGGCGCTTTATCAAGTTGAGCGCGATGCGGAGCCAAGAACTGTGGGAGGGGGGCGGAGGCGAGGGAGAGAGCACCGACTGTGACATTTATGAAGAATTTAAGAAACCTTGAATTAAGTTCTGAACATCTCTACCGTAAAGAAATAGAATTTACCCCTTTCTTCCATTTTACTAAAGATGTGTATAGTCCAAAGAGATGAAGCGATACATTCAAGGATAGTACGACATTTACCATTAGATTTTTTTTTTTTTTAAAGTTTGCATTGTTTCAAATATGTAGCTACATCATGACTGCGACATGCGCACATTATCTGTGTTTGCCTGGCCAAGCAGTATTTAGTGTAGTCATTCCACTTATTAGTTTTCAGAGATTCCAAAGACATAGATATGCCAATGCTGAGCAAACAGACTTCACTGAGGCTCCAACCATTGCCAGTGATTCTGCCTACAAATGATCCAGATAACGATCTTAATAGGAGCACAAGAGAAGCCAGTAGAGAGAAAAGAAAGGGTCATTTCGTCTGAACTGCACACCGCCCGAAAGCTCTTCGGGAGCACTCGGGTCACTCCGGCCGCAGGGCATGTTGGGACGGAGTGATCGGTCGACCCAAGATAATGTCATTTTTGACAGAAGGAGGAAAGGCTAAATTCGTAAAAGCTTTTTATCCGTAGTTTGCGGCTACATTTTTCTTTCGTACGGAAACATCAAGGAAAAGGAGTGTGAGCATTCGTCTCCAGTATGAATCAAAATTACGTTACCATAACCCCCTTAAAGTGTATGAGATAGCATCAAATGATGTTCAAAATTAATGATACTCAAAGCATCGTGCTCATTGTACTTTACAAAGCCAAATTTATCTGCGAGGCAGCACTGCACATGTATTCACAGTGAGCGGATTGAAACATTTAAAAATCGATGCTGCGCAAATTGCTCATACATGTTCAAGTCAGCATTTTCGATTGCTCATACTCGCTCCAGAAGCTTTGGCACTGGTACAGTCTGCCTTCAGTACACGTACACACGCCGACTTAGACATAACGGTAGTTGATTATGTAGGCAGACATGTCGAAAATCCTGGAAAAAAGTGAAGTCATAGCTATTGGATAAGGCCTGGGTTTGCTTTGCGGAAAAACTTTCTGACGAAAGACTTTTGGGAACTATCCGGTAATCTTGGTTTCTTGGAACGCATTCAAACGATCGTAGGAAGTTTCGTCAACGGACGAAAGTTTTTGAGTAGGTTTATAGCAAAAACATGCCACGTTACATACAAATGTACATTGCAAACGAGGCAAGCATTGATATCTCTGGGACAATCTTCTAAACGTAGTGATATCATTCCTATATCAACTCAAAATACAGCAATCATCCTTGTTCCGTTCCCTTTTTTTGTTTAAGCAGTTGCTATACAGTTTGAGACCATAACTCTTTACCACACATTTTGGGCGTCGGATAGCGGTCCCTTTGGGGAGGTGTAATCCACGCGTCGCAATCCCGGGCTCACTTTACTCCTGTTTGATAATCGCGACTTCCTTGCCGGGAGATAGTTTTGGCTGAAGGGATTTCTGTAAATGAGGAGGGAGGGGCCTGGGTGTGGAGGAGAGTTGAGATATATCAGCTGATTAATACTTTCTGTATATAGCTTTTAGGTAGAAGGGGGCAAGACTATACAAACTGTTCAGCTGGTGTTGGTAGGTTGACAAGTTTATTTCAAGATGTACGGCATCGTAGGAGTTAGGTAAGGAAGCTTGGCTGGAGCTTAGTGATTTGCAGATGGAATGGAAATAATTGTGCGGTTCATTATCTGCGGAATCCAACTGACAAACGCATTTTTGCAATCGTATCATGAAACATGAAATATGCATATGATTAAGTATGTCCAGGCGTGTACCAAACGCGGTACCCTGCATTTCAAAACAATATTAATGTGAGTGTACTTTTCATGTTTGAAAGAAGAAGTCGACTAAACCAGTGCCAATGCTCTATGTGAGAGACATTCCTGAAATGTTCAATCCCTTGTCACCAACCAAGTTGCTAAGGCGTTACGGAATGTATGAGTATCCCTATAAATGTCTTCTAAGCCCTGTTAATTCACTGCAATAACAACGAGTCCAAACTTTCCCTTAGAAAACACGTCAGTCGGGACTTAAGGGCGTTAAAAGTGTAATAACTGGGATTGTCAGGGGACACGAGGAACGAGAGTAGCAGCTGACGGGGATTATCTCGGGAACGAGAAGGCTTACATATCGGGTGATAACGGACACCTGTCACTCCAGATGTTAACATCGGGCACATCCCAGAAATTGAATTATATTGGAAGGAAATTGATTGAGATTGAATAACTGTAAGAATGTTAGCATTGTGGAGTTCATTCCAAACCTGGACTTGGCCTTGATGAGGTTATCTAAAGTGGGGAGTCCGTGAGCTTGATAAACTAACTCAATATTTATGTTGACATGTATCAAACGTCATAGTAGTTGACTCGAATGTAGTGAAACCATGCCGTTTTTATAATTTTCTTTGGAGTTATGATTTTTTTTGAGCGGCAAATAATGTATGGGACAGCCTGTCAGTTCATCAAGACCGACAGGCACTTGTCTTGGACCAAAAGTTCAGGGCCAAGCATCTTTTGTAACTGTTCAACCTAGACTAAAGTCAAAGTTTTATACATCTTGTTTGCACCATTTATTAACCATCTATCTTTGCATCTACGTACGGAGCGTGTATGTGTTTTAATGCTAGTGGTCCGGGGTCTACAGACGACCGCCGTTTTTGTTCCGGTGTGACAGCGATCTCGCCCCCCCCCCCC
>NC_049991.1:12494134-12507723 GCF_000003815.2 Branchiostoma floridae | reverse complement strand
AAAAAAGAGAAAAAAAAAAAAAAGGCAGTAACCGGGGCGGGAAAGAGGGAGTGCAGCGCCGAAACCCAGCTGAGGTGGCATAAAAACAGTGCTACTGCGAACGTATAAATCAACACCGTCTATGGTACGGAATACGTCAGCTATATGTTTTCAATTTGTCACAGTGTTTTCTTTCTTGTGCTGGAAACATTTCCAAAGCACTAACAAAAACACACGTGAATAATAGTTTCTCATTATAAACACTATCTACGCGCAAGTTGATATAGCTGTTGCTAAATGCTACACAAACACTGGTAAAGTACCAGTCTTAAGAAACACGGGTAAATGCATCAGTTCCTAAATACTAGAAAAAACAGTCATGTTGGAGGTGAGGATATCCCTTGGCCAGGTGCATATACCAAAATGTGCGTTATTCTAATTAATACCAAATATTTGCATAATCAATAAAGACATTACATAGTTCTTTTGTGGTCACTTCATGGTAGAGACTTCATATTGGAGATATATAGGTTGCTTGAGGACAGGTGAATACAATGAAATACATCTTATGTCAAGACTCAGGTATATGCAATAATGGGAATACAAGGTACCCAACCCTCCTTGTCTGAAACAAGTTCAACTATCTTATTACCATGTAATTACGTTAATATTGATACTATGAATGGAGTTATGTATCAAACTCGTGTACTTCTATCATTATGAAACTGCATTTTGTGATTTATACCAATCAACTTCTAAAATGTCATGTAAACCCGTTTTTTTGGGGGGGGGCGAAATCACTAAAGGGGGGCGAGGTAGAGGGGCGAGATCACTAGCCGGGGAGGGCGAGATCGCTAGTGATTTCGCCCCGGGGGGGCGAGATCGCTAGTGATCCAAATCAGGCGGAAAGTTGGTTACCTCTGCAGTATATTTGGCATGATAATTATCGTGTGCCCGGGGTCTACAGACGACCGCCGTTTTTTACTCCAGATCGGGCGGGAACCCGTGCAGATGGCCCTCTCGTTCCCCGGGGCGTCCCTCTGATGTTTGTGTCGTCTGAACCTCCTCAGTGGATCCCCTAAATGTCCCTAATGGAAGAGTTTTCAGGGGGCGATTTGTGGGGCACGACTCCGCGTTAGAAGCCGTGTGCCGCGCCCGCCGCCCGGTCCCGGAGAGAACCCGGCGATACGGCACGACTTCCACACCGCCGTCCTTTCATCGCTGCGACATGTAGTTTGTCTTACTGAATTAAAAAGTGCGCCCAAATCGCCGGTAATGGAATTGCGCACTTGCGGGACGATTTGGCCCGATATCTGTGGGCTAATCAGCCCATCTATGTAGACTTAGGAAACGTACAAGTTGGACCGGACAGATCTACTCGACCATCTTCTGTTAGGGGTCACCGTTAGCCCGGGCCTCTATTCATTTCCTAAAGATATCGATACATTTGGAAGGACCCCACATTTATAATGGAATTACCGAGCACCGGGGGAGCTCTTTTATCCTTTGAGGTCCACTTGAAGCCCGGCTGGAGAAGTGCATTAGGCACGAAGACGTCTCTTTCCCGGCCAGAGTAGAAAAGGAAGGTATTTTACAGAGTCGAACGGCACGATTTCATCTGAAAGAACAAAGCTTTATGATGACATACAAAAAGTACCACAGGAATATCGCACAGAACTATCCATTAAATTTTGCATCTACATTGCCATTCAAGAAGACGGAAGGCATTTGTCATCGATATGAAACTGCACAGCTTTAGTCTACTCTGCTTTTAGAGCACTTATTTCCAGGTGTTGCCCGAAAATATATTGATTCGTAGCTTTCTGAACTTCGGTTAAAAGGGAAAGGAGTGGTCATGAAAAGCACATACAAGAGGCGCATTAACCACTGAGTGCCTCTGGTGCGTTATGTCAAAAGCACCAGCGTTGTCAACAGAAACATCTAGCTTAGTTCTGGAGAAATTGTTTCGTGTTTGTAAAGAAGAAAACTTCTGTATCAGAGACACCAGGTACGTATATTGATGTCTGGAAATGTAGTGAAAAGCCTGTCAGAAACCCAATGTGTTTCGTCACATGCATCAGGTTGGTAACGTAGACTTGTAGGCTTTTCGCTCCCTTCCTTTAGTTTCTCCGGGCTTTATTGGTGTTTACGGTATCCGTGACCGTCTGTCTATTTATCTCCGTTATCGGCGAATTCTCGGGTCCGGGGTTGGATTATGGCGTGTAGCCGGCGGGATTCGGACAATATTCCCGTCCGATCCCCTGGTAATGGGGCATTATCCCGACTCATCGACCTGGCCTTGTGCAAAGATCGGCTAGGTCAGGAAGACTAGTACGCGGTAAAGGCAGAAAATGAGAATAGAGCAAACTTAAGAGTTCACAGGAGAATGTTGCATGAGACGATTCAAAGGCAAAGACTGCGAAAGGAAACTGGAGGTACTGTTGATCTTTAAAAAATTATCAATAGGCTATGTTACCTAGTACCCGTTTTCGTCGTCATGATTTCATGCATTGGATTTTCCTAGGCAGATGATGAAATGAACAATTTTGACTAACTGTGAAGGTGTTGTTTGTTTTCAAGCTCAAATCTTAGTAAGTGAAATATAAACTTATTATTGAAACCATCGTTTGAAAACAGAAGAATCGAGCATTATTCGGAAGGATCCTTTCCGTGACGCTACTTTTCACTACGGTATCCAAACCATTTCTTTGTTGAACCTCAGTCCCAGATGGTCCCTTCCCGTGGTGCTGGACAGCTTTCCACTGCCTAAAACATTCCCTTTGTCCCAAGCTAATCATAGATGGTCCGTTCCCATGGTGCTGAGCGGCTGTTTGAAATGTCCACTATCACAACAAGAGTCATAAATGGTTCCTTCTTTTGCTGCTGTACAGCTTTCAGCAGAGTTAGGAATTTTACCCACAACCTTAGTCACAAATGGTTCCTTCCCGTGGTGCTGAGCGGCATTCAATTCAACAGAGTTTGAAATGTCCACTTTTGCAGCCCTAGTCGTAGATTGTACTACATGTATTTGTCTTTTCTGACTGTTCCACTACCCATGTATTGCTTGTGAAATTAACCATGTAATTCGTCCAGACACACCAGTATATGTTATCCCTCCATGTGCAATAGTACTCGACTGTACAAACACTAGTCTTAGTGGTTGCCAAATGTACTATTGCTATTGTTGTTTTTAATAAAAAAGAGCGAAAAAACCCTAGTCGTAGATGGTTCCTTCCCGTGATGCTTAGAGGCTTTCAAAAGAGTTTGAAATGTCCACTCTCACAACCTGAGTCGTAGGTGGTTCCTTCCTGTGGTGCTGAAAGGCTTTCCACAATGTTTGAAATGTTTAATATCACAACCCGAGACACAAATGGTTCCTTCCCGTGGTGCTGAGCGGTCTTCCGCTATCTACAACATTTCTTTATCCCACCACGGTCTCAGATGGTTCATTCCCATAGTGCTGAGCGGTTTCAACTGTGTTGAAATGTCCGCTTGTCCAACCTCCATCACATTTATTTCCTTCCAATAGTATACCGTTTCTCTATCTTCACTTCTTCTTATTCCTGACATTCATAAACACTGTAAAAGCTTCGTTTATGTGCTTGTAGACGCAAAACATTGCAAGTACCGAATATTCTAAATGAGATAGTCTTACTCGTGATCATAACTGGTCATTTTTGGCACTTGACAACCCCACCACTAGATTATTGCTACTAGTGAAGCTGGCCTGAAATAGCCGTATCACCACGCCTCTCTGTAGATGAGCTCTGTTCTACAAAATGCCGCCTCATAACTCCTAATTAGGCTCCTGGCTGTTATGAGTTAATAATTGATTTGGGGGATTGAGGGTTCAAGCAGCGCACCGCGCTCATTAAATTTGTTCGTGGGATCGAACAGAACTCCAATCGTGATTAACGAAGGTAGGGCTGAGCATTTTTTTTATTGGTAAACGTATCAAAGAGCATTTTTGCAAACTTGTAAGCCATTGGTATCCGTGTTTGGTTATGACAATGTACACTCCCTTTCCAATAGAAGTTGCAACAGTGCTGCAATCGCTGAGCGACTAGAGATTTGTCAGATCGTTCAACAAATTTCAAAGATAAAGAGTTTCGTTTAGTGGAAAGGGGACCTAATGCAAGTAAGCATTGTCATAGAAAATCCAATAGAGCGAGTAAGCCTTGCAAATAACGGTCCTATCACATAAAACGTATTGAGCATTTTGTACAGTAAATGTACAAGAAAGGTTTTGTTAAACAATAGCTCACTTTTGACAGCGCCACCTGGCAATTCATTCCGCAACATCAGGCAGCACAAGGTGTGGTCGTGCTATTGTTCATTTTCGCTTGATCCTGAATATATGCTTTACATCTGTTTGGTCAAGTTGCAATACTTATCATTTACTTCATGGGTCACCTCTTTTATGCCCAATTTTTTATATGAATACCAGAGCAATCATAAAAAATCAAACTATGTTTGTATATGCAAGTTTATTTCAATTTTGTTTTATATTCATGGTACTCTACAATGTATAATTTGAAGAACCCAAATCAGAATGTTTCACATATCGTGATAGCATGCCTACAAATTAGGTCATTTATTCTGATTTACTAGTTTCTATTACAGAGGGACTCCATCCTGGGACGTCATCCCGGAACTCCGGAGGTACTGAGGCACGGCTGAGACTTGTGTAATTGGCACCATCAATTAAACACGCGGCGGCGTTGCACGGATTGGATGAGACCCGCGGGGTTCCCGCCAATTTGTAGAAACGCGATGAGAACACAGGGGAGGCCACAGACGCGGGAAACTGGGTCGGAGCTACTCCATGTGTTGTATTTGCGGAACAGCAGCATTTTCATTTCTCTTTTCAAACGTTGTCATACTGAGCGTAGAAACATAAAGCGCAGTAGTGTACATTCATGTTTACTTAGCATTTTCTTCCCTCTTTTCAAACATCAAGTCATAAGTGTAGAAACAAGAATCGCAGCAGTGTATACTAGCGTTTACTTATCATTTTCTTCCCTCTTTTCAAACATCAAGTCGTAAGTGTAAAAACATGAAATGCAGTGGTGTACTGTCACGGTTATAGGAAATAGAGCTCTTCGAAGAGACTTTAACTTGATACTACCAAACGACAAACAAGAATATATATATATAGTTGAAGACATTGGTATGCTTGGGAATTGTGAACAGGCACATTTCTCAACTTACAATTTTTATTGCCATCGCTGTGGATGGAGAAGTGTACGAAGCCCACCCGGGTGTCATCTTCTTTTACATTGTATTTTCTTCCTTCGTTTTCATTCTGTTTTGTTTAAAAGTTTCTCAAAAGATTTATAATTCCGTTCTAATCTTTTCAACTTCTATATTGCAAACCCACTATCACCACTGCCCGCTGTACGTGCTAATTCTGTATAATTGATTGACAACCCTTACAACAAGGCTCCGCAATCTCCAGTCTAATTCAATTTAGATCGATTTCACCATCCAATTTTCCTTCTCCCGTCCATGATAGCCAAGACGCGCCATCAGTATTCATGAGTGTGGGGACGCCGGGTATAATGGACGGGTTTTATGGCTGAAACAATAGCCACTTTCAATTGAATTTACTGCCATTTTCGCCTTGTTGTACATTTACGAGCGTCCCCAGCTGACATAAAACACACCGAGTCGTAGCAGAAGTACCAGGCAACTCAGAATTAAGTCATTAAGGTACAGCTATACTGTGTGGGTATCCTATATGTACTGGTCTTATATCGACCTTATTTTAACTCCATGTCAATACAAATATTTGTACATGAACATGAAAATCGAAATAGATTGCTAAAAGACTAAACACTAAAGACAGGTTGATGCAGGGTTCGTAAAATTTACAGATCAGTCATGAAGCGCTTTGTAGCGTCATTTTCATCCAGCAATGATAGCAGAATGATGTAATAACTTAAAATGTATGTCTATATAGCTGTCAGTGGATACTGCATTTCCCTGTGCAGTTGTCTCCAATAAGAGCGGTCTTTTCACATGTCATTTCGTCGGCGGAAAGCTGGATTTGATATTGATGACATTTTCCACATCCTATAGCTAACTGCACGATCACAAGTAAAGTATGACCATCACACATACACCGTAGAAATGGAACAAATAGAGGAGTAAGCCGGCCAGAGGAGTGTAGCCAGCCAGGGAACAGTACGCGACTCCTCTATTTGTTCCATTTCTACGGTTTCCATCGTCCCGGAGTCTGGTAGAGGCTAGACACCCTCACTCTGTCGAGATTGTCCCTCCCTGACAGCCATTCAGGCCTGACTTACGGCGAGCCGTTATCGATCTGCGCCTGGCCTTTGTTGTTTGTCTTGCTCGTTGACGCGGCTCAGATTAGGGGTGCAGGGTTCGAAGCCCACGAGCACCCCAGAGCGGGCTGAGGTCGGAGAATGCTAACTGAGCTCATTTGTCATTCTTTATGCCTGTGTTTGGGTCTTATTGGACTGAGATAGCGTGTGTTTGTCATTAAATGTGGAGGTACTTCTGAATCACGCTTTGGAATGAATGATACTTATGAAGAACACGGCTGCAGTGTATAATCATAAAAAATGGCCTAAATTACCACACAAAAACGGATGCAACACAATCAGTCTTACTTATCCGATTTACTGTATTGGTCCTTTCCAGACCGCAAAATAAACAGGATTACTGACATAAAAGAACCAAATGAAGACATTATCTTGTAGGTAGTGATTTTTTCCGGCTGCTCCATTGACTCCCTGAATGGTCTACCAGGCACGGCAGGAGGACGGCTCCTGAAGGACTGAGCCTGTATTTACCGACACAATGATACGTCTCACAGGCGAGTCTTAAAGCCAAAATGGAGTCTACTAGAACAGTACACCTTAATAGAATGAGATGTTTTAAAAAAAGGACTTCACCGGGAAAACTTCCTTCAGATGAGACCACGAAGGCCCTTTCACATGTCTTTTGCTTTGGTTACAATGACCAAACCGGGCCCGGTCGGGCTGTTTGAAGAAAGAAGAAATAAAAGTGTATATCAAGATTCAGAAATAAAACAAAGTGCGCAAAATATACTTATGACTGTTTTCTTTCCGTTTTGTGTGCACTTGTTTGTTGTCGGTTACTTCTGGTTCCCGCAAACTGCCCGGTCGGGCCCCGTATGGAAATTTGACCCTATCATTACCCAGGACGCTAGTTATAGACTAAAATGTTGGTTTGACTTCTTCTTCACCAGTTCTTGAATAATACATATCCGTACCATAAAACACCACATAGAAATCGGAATCAGATCATCCTGACCGAATATCGCCCCCGGAGACACAAAGGCCATTTTCAGTTTGCACACCTCAATAACAACATATTGGTTAACACTAAAACATCGTTTATGACCCGCAAATAGTTTGCTACTGCGCGAATATTGATTTCAATTCTTGCTCCTAAATTCAAATGTAGAAGAATCTTAAGACAAAGATTGTCAAACATGTGCGTCAACCTATCTAAAACATGATTATCTTGACACACGTTGACGTCACACAGACGTTGGGCAACTCCGGAGAAGTGACAGTCTAGCCGGACGCTGAGCAGGCTGAGAGCGTTACCCTGTCAGGCGACATCAGTGTCCAGGCTGACGGTGGGACAGCAGGGTGCTGTTCAGGAAGAAGAGAAGCTGACTACAGGTGTCCCAACACAACTTACGGACGAGACGACACAGCAAGCAGAGGATCCTGAACCCCACACTGCTGAGGTGTGCACCAGTGACGGGGAAGAAGACAGTGGACCAGAATCACGTCACTTTAACCCCTCCAGTCACCCCCAGCGCGTCATGGTTTCTGTGTCAACTCTCTGATGAGTAGACTGAACACAGTTGAACTTGACCTGAAGTCAATGTGAACAATGTGACTCTTAAAGCGATGTAAATTTATCATGTTCACACAGCTCAGACATGAACTGAAGTGTCGCACACAGCTGAGGACACGGACAACCTACAGTACAGGAGTGTTACTCAAGACAAGAACGTGAACTGAACTGGACCGAACTAAGGACAGTATAAATCAAAGAACTTCTACACATCAGTACCGTTTACTTAAAACTTCAATCACAGATCAGCAATTATTCAATAGCAGTCTGACAAATAATTGACAGCCTCCGCCACAACTCTTCACATCGGAGACCTCTATAGTAGAGGGGGGGGGGGGGTCCAACGAGCAACGCTGAAGTTACCCCTGGTACCCCTCCCTAGCTAGCATTCGCTATTAGGCTCGGCCTTTACTCCGCCCCGACACGACACGCTCCCGGACGTGTTGTCTGTCAGAGCTGGGTCATCGCGTTCTACAAGAAAGGCTTACATTAAATACTGTCATGATGGTCACTATCAATGTGCAGTTCTCTCCGGTGTTTCACCATGCATGGAGACGAACTTAGTGACAACACGTGGCTGTGAATCTCTTCTACACTTCCTTGTGTTGTACCCTCAACCATCTTTATTTCTGGGCTGACTGAACAAAATAGAATATGTTGTCAAAACCTGGCCCGTCTGATATTTTCTTAGACCCCTAACACACACCACTCTTTTGCATGTCATCTTTGCGGTTGGTTTCGGAAGCAGAAATGTTTACAAACTCAGGTTCCCAAATCTTGTGTCAAAACACCGACAGGGCACGATTGCACAATAAGGAAACAATATTGTCCACCGTCTTTTTAATCAGCCTATTTCTATTGTCATGAAAGATGATAGAAAACTTAACATGTTCTATAGCGTATCACGACGGTAGTGATGATAATATTTCAACGAACAACAAGTTTATATAGAACAAAAGGGATACGGCGAAAATAAAACTGCAGTTTTTATTATAATTACTCCAAGTAGAGGTTAGGTTCTGGCTGTTTGCACGTTTTTTTTCAGTCATTTCTATCGGGCTTTCTATTTTGTACTCTTTCTTGATGTCTCGCGGTCGCATATATCGTATACATGTATAGATGGGCCACTGGCCCACGAGGGAAACAAAGAGCATAAATCAGGGTTGGCACATGGTAGAAGAGCCTCATAGCGATGCATAACTAAACTGCAAATCACATTACAAGTCACACTGTATGTACGTATGTATGGAATAACTGTATCAGTACATATATATATTTAATGTATGCATGTACGCTGTAAGTATGAATGTAGATTTTTAATTGTTATCCGCATTGCAGTAGCTATTGTTATGAAAATGCCGCGTTGTCATTCCACGAATCGCGGAACAAGGAATTCGATGGAAACTGAAGGTCCACTGCAGTACCTAGGAAAGTCGCTACATACAACCCCACCCCCACATTCCAAATAAGTCTGGCAATAAAAAAATATTGCCATGGCGACGGTTTTATTGTTATAAGTATTAACGATTGTTGTTGTAGGTGTGCTGTATTGTGTTGTATCCTTTCGCCTAGCTATATGTATGAAGATTGTTTTACGCGACGCGGATGTTTGTATGGGGCATTGCTGTCACAAGAAAGGTGATCTCTTATGACGAGTGGCCTATCATAAAAGTTTCTCATTGATTATACTTGCATAAAAGATATCAGTTGATCTCTTCTACCTAAATAACAATATGTTCAAGGTATGAAGGTCTTAGTAAAGAAAGGTATGGTAGCATTTTCTCATAAATTATTTAAATGAGACCCTGTCTGCATCTGTTTTTCCGTACAACCATGCACTGACAAATGTCTAACCTGGATACATAAAAACATGTATTGCTTGGATGTTCAATATAACACTTTCCACAAAACCAATCTGAAAGAAGTATATTTTACTTCTAGATATACTCCGGCTTTGCAAGTTGATTGCCTCTCAGGTCGCTCAGATTGAGCTATATGATGCGTTATATGAGCGGCGTGCATCTGTTTTTTCGTACAATAAGATATAATATTTCTGGTACACCCACGCAATACATGTTTTTATGTATCCAGTTTAGGCATTGGTCTGTAATTTAACCAAGGAGGTTATATAACCTCCTTTGTACAGTCATGGACGAATACATAACCTTAAAATATGTCAAAATATGTATTTTACTGGGTGTGCCAGATCCTTCTTTCGACAAAACCAATCCGAAAGAGGTCTATTTAACTTCCAGATATACTTCCGCTTTGAAAGTTACTAATGATTGGTTTGGTGACACCTTACAGCTTTCTAGATTCCTTTTTTCGACATTTTTCTTAAATTGTAGGTAATGGTTTCAATTTAGCCTGAAAGATCCCAGTTTTGAGCATCATTTTTTACCGTTTAAGACTTTTATGAAACCAAATTTACTAAAATTTTCTATAGCACTCTTTTAGATTGTGTTTTTTTGTGACACGAAGGAAAATTGTCTGGCACAGCCAAGCCATGTGTTTTATGCATCCAATTAAGGTATCATACTGAAAACAAGGACGTTATATAAAAAGGTTATATCGTATAACTTACTGAAATATATTGTAATATCTTGCTGAAAACAAGATGCAGCCAGACAAGGTCTATTGTTCCGCGTTACCGGAAACAATTATTGAAACTTCTATTCCACTCCTTTAGATTGTTCGTTTTTTTTGACAAGAAGGAAAATTGTCTGGTACAGCCAAGCCATGTGTTTTATGTATCCAATTAAGGTATCAAATTGACCATACTGAAAACAAGAACGTTATATAAAAAGGTTATATTATATAACTTGCTGAAATATATAATATCATGCTGAAACAAGACGCACCCAAACGAGGTCTATTGTTCCGCGCCACCTGTGATAGTGCACTAGAAAAAAAGGGAGGAAAGGGTTTTGAAGATCCAGTTTGTTTCTTTTCTTCAGAAATTTTAAGGTAAGAGACGATCGCAGCCTCAAATTGAGACCCGAAATAAGCTGAGGTGTGTTACTTTAGTGTTAGCTAGGATAACCATGGCTGTAAGTGAATTCTTGTTGCTTGTTGCCTTTGGATCTTGTTTGTTAGAATGTAGCAGCCTGCCATGTGTTGTAGAAAAGAGACAACCAGCCTTTTCTGTGGGTATACGTACGACAGTTTACTGTAACAAACTCGGCCTCGTGACGTTGCCCGATGATATACCGTCCAGCGCTGAGCGACTCGAACTCGCTCACAATAACGTAAAAAACGTCTCGTCCTTTCCACCACTGCCGTACCTGTACTCTTTAGACCTGAGCTATAATTCCATCGAAAGCATGTCCTGGATGTCTCTGCGAACTTTGCCAGCTTTATTGTCTCTCTCTCTGCAAGGAAACCGACTGAAGTACGTCCAACTCGACATCGTCATTGCGCATCTGCCAAAGCTGATACACGTAACTTTGAGTGGGAACAAACTTTCATCGTTCTCAAAACACGCTCTAGGATGGCCACAAGTGAACGTAATAATCAACGAGAACCCGTTTCACTGCGACTGTGAGCTTTCCTGGCTGATTGGCAAACTGGCGTGTTTAGAGGCGTGTAAGTGGGGCCATCGACAGGCCTGCTGTTCATCATGTTCTGCGTGTTTTCTTGTTCTGGCCAGACGTTTTGAATGCGCCAGTCCAAGATTTCGGGCTGTGGATCGACCACTGAGCCAGCCAAGACCGAACTTGCGAGCGTAAAAAACGGCCCTTTTCTCATCAGCGATTCAACTAATGTTCCCACACAAACCCAATTGTGGATGAAAGTGAACAAAACAGAGTCCTACCGGCAGGATTGTTCAGCAGAGGTCCCGACTAGAGCTAACCAGACCAGCGCGTATAACGTGACATCTCCCACAAAATCAACGGACGTGGGGAACGAAAAAGGGGAAATTGTACGTACAATTCTTTACATCATCATTTTTCTAACCGTCGCTTTTGTTGCCTACCTCGTATCCCGTGCGATAATTCTGTGCTACAATCGAATGGACCTTGCCAACAACGTGCAGGGCATCGATGATCATTCCCTCCCCTTGCGCCAGCTTGGCCATCTCGTTCCACCCATTGAAAACACTTTATACCACGGACATGTCGCCGGAGGTTCGAACCATGGACCTCCAGTTGGACCGCTTCTAAATTCCTTGCACCCGGGGTACCCGAGCACCGGCACCTCTACACAAGGCTCGAACCACGGACGTCCAGTTGCACAAGCCTTTGAAATGACGCGTACATTACAGCTGGAAAACTCCCTGCACCAAAGCACCGACACCTCTACACAAGGACTGAATCACGAATCTTTGGTTGTCTCCGGTGAAAATCAGGCTAGACCACCACTAGTAAACTCTACAAACCGCTTTACGGTAGACTTGTATCATGAAACTGCTTCCGTCTCGAATAACGCAGCGCACTACGCGGAATCTAGCCTCTCTTCCACTGCGATAGCTAATCTCTATACTTGCGTGGCACCAACGCCAACGGTAGGCTGTACAAATTACATTTACAACACTATAGCTACTTCTGCAGAAGGTTTGAATCTACAACAATAAGAAAAGGATTGGCTGTCCCATTTTTAAAAAAATGGAATGACACCCATGCTGTCCCATTTATTTTTTGCATTTTGCGACTTGCAGTCGCAAAATGCTTTCTGGCCAGTGTAGTCGCCGTTGTGATGTTGTGATGTTGAGATGAACCAAGATGAACGGACCTGTTCAATCCATGCCAAACATTTGTATACCTGTTAAAACAGGCATTTCTTCAACATGTTCGCACTAGCGCAGTGGTAAAGTTTACGCATTCTAAACCAATGCACCCGGTTCGAATCCGGGGAGGTAGATTTTTTTCAACTTTTTTTTTTCTTTTTTACATCCATTAAAATACTAATTTTTACATCCATTTGGCCACACCAATTTATTTCTTTGGTTAACGGATTCGCCGCTTCATTTTTTGCCGAATAGAAATAAAAATTTAAAAAAAAAAAAACTTAAAAATGCCCCGCAACAGAGCTCACTCAAAAACAGGCAATGTGTAGTGAAATTTGCTGCAGTTCACGCAAATTTTAACAGGTGGTGTCTAGATCTGCTGCAGTTCAGGCACATATGTGAATCTCTCCATGCGCCAATATCAGGTGTAGTTACTCTGTTCTATTTATATGACATTCTAATAACTAGAAAAAAACGTTCACACACGCAAACATTGGCAAAATGCCAGCTTTTTTAAAAGCACTTGTTTTACCCAAAGTGATTTTTTTCACCCGTGGGAGATTTACTTAAATGAATCAGTATGGTAGAAAAGGACTAACTCATCATAAATACAGGCATAATTGTGTGGAATAATACGTTTTTGTATGGTAAAAAAAAGTCAGTACTAAGTAATAACTAAATAATCAAGTTTTGGTTTGGCTGGTTACTCCAGTATTACCCTAGTCCCCTAGCAAGGGTTTGTTTTTGGTTTGTTTTGGATGGATATGGCATTTTTGTCAGACTTTCCATTTTGCCGGATTTGATTTTTGTCTGTAAGATGGCCGACATAAAGAAAACGAGTGATGGCCATGGAATCCAAACCAGAATTCAAAGTACAATGTAGTCTTGCAAATGTTCTTACAACTTTTTGTACGTGTATTTCACAATCTGATAACAGGCTAAGGCTTGGAACAGATGGTGTAAGAAGGTATAGTAAACTTATCACTTCTTTGTTTATGCTTGTACAATGCATATCGTATAAAAG
>NC_049991.1:12451122-12494034 GCF_000003815.2 Branchiostoma floridae | reverse complement strand
GGGTATAAAGGATGTTGTTTATCTCGATAAATGTTTGTAGGGCACTGCTGTCAAGGAAACAAACGGATTCCTGTGTGTGGCGAGTGTCTTTGATATCGCATTCAACAACAAACACAACTTGCTAACTTATTGAATTTTTCATAATACAATGTCAAGTTAAAGAACATCAATGCTTTTGTAGTGGCAACCGACCCCACTGTGCTGCTGTCAGTGGTACAAACTGCCAAGGGTTGATGGATTACTCTGTCACCTATAACCTCTGGTTGCTAACGAGCTGACAAATCCAGATGTTCTTCACTAATGTTCCCCTGGCTTGGGTATCACTTTCACTCTCCTAGACACTCGGGTGCTTGGGAATCCCCTTTGGGGAACGGAAGAATGCAGACTAGCATGATGCAACTACGCACGCGCGGACTCTAAATTCCTCAGACGCCTGTCTAATTCTGGGAATTCCTGGCAAACGGTCGTACATTATACTATTAGGCGTCGCCCTTGAGGCGTCACCAAAAAGAAATCAAAACATTTGTTAGCGGGGCCAAGCCTTATCCACATTCTACGTATTGTAACAATCTGTCCATTGGTTGCTGAGGTACGCTGTTCAACCACAAAACCAACACGGCACGAAAAACGGTATTTAAGGATGCTGAAACCATGCGTAATGTTGACGTATTTTCCTCCTTTACGGATCTATACACCACTAATACGAGTACGTAAATATTGCCTTTAAGTGGTCTTTCTGTAGGTCCGTGTTAGTCCTTATTTTCCGGTTTTCCCGTTGTCTTTCAGCAGCTTAAAGATGTCGTAAATGATTTTTAAAAACCCCTTAAAACTTGTTTAAAGTTCACGTTTATTTGATCTAAAGCCTCTTTACGTCTCATATACAATTGCATTAAGTGGATTATAACGTGTGTTTTAGTGCCTTTTCAGCAGCTTAAAGTTGCCATAAATACTTATTAAAACGCCCTTAAGACATGTTTAAACTTCACGTTTATTTGATCTAAAGCCTCTTTACGTCTCATATACGTGTACATTAAGAGGATTATAAAGTGTGTTTAGGTGCCTTTTCAGCAGTTTAAAGTTGCCATAAACATCTATTAAAACGCCCTTAAGATATGTTTAAACTTCACGTATATTTGATCTAAAGCCTATTTACGTCTCATATACGTGTGCATTAAGTGGATTATAACGTGTGTTTAGCTGCCTTTTCAGCAGCTTAAATTTGCCATAAATACCCATTATAACGCCCTTAATACTTGTTTAAACTTCACGTTTATTTGATCTAAAGCCTGTTAACGTCTCATATACGTGTTCATTAAGTGGATTATAACGTGTGTTTAGGTGCCTTTTCAGCAGCTTAAATTTGCCATAAATACTTATTAAAACGCCCTTAAGACATGTTTAAACTTCACGTTTATTTGATCTAAAGCCTATTTACGTCTCATATACGTGTGAATTAAGAGGATTTAATGTGTCTATATTTTTCTTTTTAGCAGCTTAAAGTTGTCATAAATACGTATCAAAACACCCTTAAGACATGTTTAAAGTTCCCTCTGTACGTCTCATATACGTGTGCATTAAGGTGTGGATAAGTGCCATTTTAGGAGAATAATCATTAGCACATTTCAAAGCAAGAAAATACAATAGATGAAACTTTAAAATTTTATTGAATTACGAGAAAATATTACATGGAAAAGTAAAAAAAAACCCTACAGCCTACTAGGTATTTGTGGCCTTTCATTCTGATGTAGTCGGCAGTTGAAACAATATCACAACGGTTGCGCAATTCCGTGCAGCAGTCCACAGTCCCATTTCCAGTGTCGGGTGAAGCGTCTCGGCGTAAGTTAAAAAGAGCACACATGTACAGTTCCATCTGGTCACCACAGGAATAAGAATCCGGTAAGATCTAGAGTATCCTAGAGTAGTGGCCGATATGACTCGTGTTGTTGGATTCTGTGAACGCGAAACATGTTCAGCTTGCAGTGTCGGCTTCTATTAATCCGGATGGTGCAAGGGCCGTGATTTCCATTCTGTGTCGATTTCCAACAACAACAGCTTGTACAGAATGACAGCCACCTCGTATCTTTGAGTCAAATTCCGTCACCGGGGGTCCTAGGCGGTAAAAGCGGTGTCGCGGCCACAACTTGCGGGCTAGAGCAGGCCCAAACTTTCTTCAATACTTCTCTTCAAAATTGAACGCCTGGAAAATAACCGCTCCTTGTCGTACGTATGGCCCGTAAATTTGAACCCCCCACTCTTTTCTGCCATTGGATACATCCTATCACATGACACAGCTGTGCCACAGACGGACCAAGGAAGTTCAACCTCCTTGGACGGACGGAGGCGTGCGCCCCATGGCGAGTACGAAATAACGCTGAATAAATTTACATCTTGCCTGCCCAAACAAACACGAGCAACACGAGAAGACACCGCCTGTGTGCACAAACTGTTCTTTCTCGACGCTTGCTTGTAGATAAAGAAATAAACATATTTCGTACATTTACCTGTAGTAAGAACTGCTTGCCGTTTTATAGAGAAAACACAACTCACTGCACAAAACGGTATACCTACTACATCCTTATTCTTCAAGCAGAGGTTGAGTCGCGGAGATATTCATAGCAGTAGTCGGGATTTCTACCGTCTCTTAGCTCGAGTGTCAACATGCCACAAAGAAAACCTCACCCTGATTTAGACCCTGGAATTTCAGAACATATATGCGGTATAAAATAAAAAGGAAAGGGTCTCCTCCTGTTCGCATAAACTGCGCTTCAAACATGCCGTATGTTCAGCAGAAAAAGGCACCGTTTCATAAAACCTTTGAGACGGTATAAGCCAATAGATAAAACGGGGGTAGTACCCCCAAATTTGCTTAAGCTACGCAGATTCAAAGATTAAACATGTCGTATGTTCAACAGAAATACGCAACATTTCATATACGTCTTGGCAACATATAAGCTAAACGGGGGAGGTCTCCCCTAGTTCGCTTAAACTGCGCGGATTCAAAGATTAAATATGTCGTATGTTTTACAGAAATACGCAACATTTCATATACGTTTTGGCAGCATATAAGCTAAACGGGGGAGGTCTCCCCTAGTTCGCTTAAACTGCACGGATTCAAAGATTAAACTTGTTGTATGTTTTACAGAAATACGCAACATTTCATATACGTCTTGACAACATAAAAGCTAAACGGGGGAAGTCTCCCCTAGTTCGCTTAAACTGCGCGGATTCAAAGATTAAACATGTCGTATGTTCAACAGAAATACGCATCATTTCATATACGTCTTGGCAACATATAAGCTAAACAAGGTAGGTCTCCCCTAGTTCGCTTAAACTGCGCGGATTCAAAGATTAAACATGTCGTATGTTCAACAGAAATACGCAACATTTCATATACGTTTTGGCAGCATATAAGCTAAACGGGGGAGGTCTCCCCTAGTTCGCTTAAACTGCGCGGATTCAAAGATTTAACTTGTTGTATGTTTTACAGAAACACGCAACATTTCATATACGTCTTGACAACATACAAGCTAAACGGGGGAGGTCTCCCCTAGTTCGCTTAACCTGCGCGGATTCAAAGATTAAACTTGTTGTATGTTGTACAGAAATACGCAACATTTCATATACGTCTTGGCAACATATCAGCTAAACAAGGTAGGTCTCCCCTAGTTCGCTTAAACTGCGCGGATTCAAAGATTAACCATGTCGTATGTTCAACAGAAATACGCAACATTTCATATACGTTTGGGCAGCATATAAGCTAAACGGGGGAGGTCTCCCCTAGTTCCTTTAACTGTGCGGATTCAAATATTAAACATGTCGTATGTTTTACAGAAATACGCAACATTTCATATACGTTTTGGCAACATATAAGCTAAACGGGGGAGGTCTCCCCTAGTTCGCTTAAACTGCGCGGATTCAAAGATTAAACTTGTATGTTTTACAGAAATACCCAACATTTCATATACGTTTTGGCAGCATATAAGCTAAACGGGGGAGGTCTCCCCTAGTTCGCTTAAACTGTGCGGATTCAAATATTAAACATGTCGTATGTTCAAAAGAAATACGCAACATTTCATATACGTTTTGGCAACATATAAGCTAAACGGGGGAGGTCTCCCCTAGTTCGCTTAAACTGCGCGGATTCAAAAATTAAACATGTCGTATGTTCAAATGAAATACGCAACATTTCATATACGGCTTAGCAAATATATTAACGGGGGAGGTCTTCCCTTCTTTGCGTTAATGACGGTTCGAAATAAATTATATATATGGCATCATTCGGTCAATATTGACCATGGTATACGCAACATCTCATATAACGTAAAATAGCGCATATAAGCTAACCATGAGAGGTTCTCCCCTGTTCGAATTAAACCTTGCGCACAGAAAGTTTGAATACGTCAAATGCTTTCGGAATAGCTAAAAAAACACAGAAGATTATTGCATTTGACTTTGTGTTGTATTGTATTTATATTTGCTGAGGTATAAACATAACATTTTGTAGCAGAAAGCGCAATAATTTTCAGTTTTGACTGTTATAAAACAGATGACGCAATGTTTTATCTAACACCAGACAAAGGCTTATTACATTTGACTTAGCCGATTAACATGTATTTTGTAACAGATCTAGAGAAACGGTATTTGTCCGTTTTGACAGAAAATATTTTTGGGACATTTAAGTTGTCTCTTCGGCATACTAAGATACATGTAAAATTCACGTAAAGAAACACAACAGATTAAGTTAGATTTACAAACGCTGAAATCTTCCGTAAATGCCAAATGTATGTTTCCGATGCCTTTAATAGATCTTAAAATCTGCTGAAATATTTCTCCGCCTTTAAGGGCTTTATACGTATCTCTGAAACTTTGCTTAAAAAGTTGTTTTCGTGCTGTGCAATGGAATGTTAAAATCACTACCACGCTACCGAACACATGCTGTAAACTTCTTGGAGGGTTGGTTTGCTCGACAGTAGCCAAATCTCGCACGCATATTGAACAAGAAAAACAAATATGACATAATATGCAATCAATTCTAGAGTAGGTACGGGGTTTGTGTTCATATGACTGACTTGGTTGGTGGATTGAAATAGATGGGGGTGAGGGGGAGGGGGCGACTAGAAGCACTTGAAGCATTCGTCCGTGTTGCAGCGAGATACATTGGCAGTTCTGTCAGTCATGACCAGTCCTCTTGAGTGGTCAGGGTGTGTTGGATGGCTTATAGCTAGGCCATTACATGAAAGTCTCTTCCGCAGGTAGAGTTCTCAAAGTTTCAGTGAAGATTGGCAAATATGGCGTAACATTGTATGACCTCAGCAGGAGGAAATGCTTTGTGGGTACTTCTATCATATGTAAATTCAGATAAACAAGAACTGATTATAATCATATTAGAAAGAACGTTAACGGAATATGGATTAAAGTTGTACTATTGTTTTCGTTTCGAATCGTTGTAATGTTGTTTCAGATGACATGAGGGATCAATTGATGGATCACATTCGAAGTAATAGCCAGCAAAAAGTTTAGGGTTGATGCGAGGTGATAATTACATTATTGATGATGCAGTAAATGAAATAAAGCTGAATCTGGATGTCATTCCTGACAAAACAAATTATTATGTACAAAGTTCCAAAATGCACGTGCTAAATGTATAGAAAGACGCCATAGAGCAGCTGGTCAGATAACAAAATACAAAAGACGCTGCTGGCACGTAAAGATGACAAATTGGCGGGATCACCCATCTCCAGAACTCTGACATCACCAATTCTGTCTCGCCTCCCCCTGTCTTTGATCAGCTAAAGCAGAACTGATAATAGGTAAAGATAATTACCCGGAGATCAAACGGCGGGAAAATGAAGTCTCACCGGAGACTATTATTGACGTGCGCGGAGCAGCTCGGGTCTCCCGGAGGCGCTCGGCTCAACTCACATCCTGTGTTTGAAGTCGGGAATAATTCTATCAAAATTCATTTTTAATGAGAAATTCTTACCGCTAATCTTCTGATTACACTGAATTTATCAGCATTAATTGGCGCGCGCGTGACTTATTTATGGTGATGGCAGCAGCGACCGCCTGCGATTTGGCGTCATTAAGTTTTGGGGCTCAGCGGGGCCTGAGCGATGAAACATAGATCGTGCTGCTCATTTCTGACTGATATCATCGATCTAAATGAGCTTTAAAGTGAGACAATGAGAAATAAACGACTACAACTTAAGTACTATTATCCCATGTGTCAATTACTGCAATTAAACAAGCCAAAGTGATAAGAACCATTCAAAGCAAATAGATTCAGCAAATCTTCATTTTAAAAGAAAAATGCAAAATTAATTACATTTAAAGATGAAATGCATATGCATATGAATTTGTGTTGCTTGAGTGAAACTGAAAACTGATGTTTGATTGTGTCACTGTTGTTGATTCTAGTCAGTTTCTCTCTTATTAACAATTAGCAAATAAACATAAACGGCATAAACATAATTCTTTTAGGATAGATTGCAACAATAACATTTATGAACCACCAAACGCAAAAAAAACAGATTTATAGTTTTTATACCGACTGTAAACCTAGAATCGATTCCATTGTCAATGACCATATCAGTTCCTTTCAGAGGAAAACTTGGATTTTGTACATTTGTATGTGGCATTCTTTAACGAATTATTGATTCTTTCTGTGTAATTTTAAAATAGTAGATAGCCTATAGGCTTAGATTTAACTCATGATCAATTACAGTGATCTAAGACAGAATTTCTAGCTGCTTGCATGTCACGAATAACCAAGTTTAGCCTATTAAAGTTCATGCCCAGGGTTAAATAACGACAGTCGTCTTACAATATGACTTGATTGACAGATCAAACAGATCTTATTTTATCATTCCGTAATAGCTAAGTTTAGGACCTATGCCAATCGTTTGATCTGCTGTTGAATTGATGTTTCTGTTTCTCGTCCAAAAATCCGTCGGTTTGCTCTTTTCAAGTATGAAGCATTATAATCCTGATTTTACGACCCTGATCGATTTTACGGCATCACTGTGACTTGGAAACGACGTCCTAAACGATGTCGTAAATAAGTAATGTTCATCAGGAACGCCAAAATCTATCAAAAACTGGTGTACTTTATTGGATTAGCCGGAAGCGGATCCTCTTCCTGGTTATCGATTTCCCATGGTTCGTTGCGTAGCTGTGCAGCCAACAGAGATACGGCATTTAACCCTTCAAATGTTAAGGATGAACAGTACTAGGCTACATCACAGTGAGGCTACTAGTAATCAGACCAGGACACTTTGTCTTGGGGGCTTCATGTCTCTTATTAGTGCAGAAGTTACGACTAGGAATGATCACCCCAACGTATGACTGCCTTTTAGTAAAGTTATCATCAAAATATATACATTGTGGCGAATACGCGAAAACTTTTCCTCATGCATATTTTGCTGTAACTCTGTCATGATCCACCTAAAAGCGACGTTCTGCGACACACAGCATAAATGCAAGACACATAAGATTTTAATCCAGTGTTAAGCCGTTTTCAAGGTTTGTGTTTACATTCTAAATTGTAATCCGTACTTGCCAGTATGCTACTCTCCAAGCAGAGGTTGACGAGGAAGCTGCAATTTTGTGATCTTTTTCTCATGTCTCCCGTTTTCTGTCCAAAGAGTGAAAGAAAAAGTCACAATCTTAAGCTTCCCCACCAACATCTGTTTGGAGAGTACGTACAAAACATTTAAAACGAATAAAAAACTTGCCTCGTAGCAACAGACTGCGTTACCGTTATGTTTGTATTGTACGTCTTGCCAATTTCACATAAAACAAATTTTACAGATACAAGCTATTTCATCCACAGGTTTCCTTTCTTCATGAATTCTAAGTTTGAAATATGCCACAAAAAGGATGGAATTAAGCCAGTAAATTTCAACAAGACTGCTATTTGCTTAGCATTTTTCTCAAGCTTGCAGCATGTCAAGCTAAGTTAGAGATGATTTATGAAAAGGAGCCTCCGCCATGTACCGCCGGTGTACTGTAACGTCTCGCTACATTAGTCATTGATAAAAGGTGAAGAGGTTTAATTAACTGTAATCGAAAAATAATTGGGACTTAATTGAAATCCCCGTTAATAGGTTTTCTCTGATCGCTTGCGTGAAAAGTGGCACGCTAGATCATTTCTCCAAGCACGTCGGCGTACGGTATGTCAGGGTGTTGATGGGACTTAGACACGCGGAAATGGGTGGAGATTGTTGCGTTCCGCCTGTATTGACAAAATTGAACCAGCGGGCGAGCTACTGGGTGCTGTGTGGAGGCAGGTTGCTCGTTATCACCGGTTTATGTCAATATTTTGTCACGGTCTTGTTTCGATGGTGCTGGCTGTTTTTGGAAAGATTATACGGATGGGGAGGGAGCCAGTGTGCCAGTTTTAAGATCTTTTAAAAAGGAATTAACTGATTTTGGCCCGTTGGTTCGAGTATCCTTGATTTATTCTCACAATGATAAATACCTTTGGCCTGCAACTTTGTAGCATGAACATATTGTTGCATTTCTAGATCCTTGCAAGCTGATTGAAATAATGCCTATCGTTTGGGGATCGTTGTTTTTTGTTAGCTTGCTTTTAAAATTCTTTCAAAACACTTGTGACCCAAAAGATGGAGCTCTGACAAATAACTGTAGATTTCAGCATAACTACATTGTCTGTCCGGGTGCATTTTTACTGTCTACGATTATCAATATATAACAAATATCTTTGAACCCTGTGTAAGAAATTAAAAACAATGTGTCAAAACAGTTTTCATATTTGCTTTATGACCGACAAGGACAATGTGAAAATGTGACACTGGCAGCTGCACTCAAGTTATCAACTTATCTTAAAAGTGCCACATATAAAGGACAGGCCGTAAGGGCATTGGGTTGTTATCCACCGCTTGGACACGGTACTGGAAGGCGGAGCCCATCCCTCTCCCTCCATTGCCTTCTACCTCTCCGACCAAAGTCATGTACTCATTTTTACACTTGGGTGGAGTGAGGAAAGTCAATGTTGAATCGTCATTTTGCTTCTCTTTGAAGGAAACTACAGGTTGTAAGGTGGTCCCTAGGCGGCGCTATCAAAGCTATGACACCGGATCGTAACGTACAGTCCATAGTCAAAGCCCACTCACTGGTCCACGGGACTTTCTACGTATGCACTACATGTAAATAAGACCACAACTCCTCAGAAGAGATAATGACAGAGGTGTTCTCGGCAGGTGTTTTTCGTACTGTCTCCCACGCAGTGACGACCCAGACCTCATGCGACAGTCGAGTCATTAATTGGAAAGTTAAACACCTGCCCACGTTTGTAAATACTGGACGCTGATACCCATGACCAATCGTTCTGTACTACTGCGCTAATTATAAGTAAACATGTAGGAGAGGGAAAGCTTCCACCCATTTTAGCTTGGCTAATGGGTCTCAAACCAAAGTTACCATTGACGACATTGTAAAAGACGCCGTAGAGGCACAGGACATAGACGAAGGGGTAGCGTAAAAATGTTGCAATCTCCAAGCCGATCTCTACGGGGACTTTATGAGTATCCACCCTCCCAAGAAATCTCCAGTGGCTCCCTACATAAAAAAATCGCCCAGGATCCTAAAAAATCTGAAGTTGTCCCAGAGTTTCGACGGGGAAACAATTCACCAACAGAAGAAACTTCCATAATGGAAAGCACTTAATCATACACGTAACTGCAATTAACCAAATGGATATTCATTTTGTATCATTAAACTTTAAAAAACGAGTTGCACATATACAACGTTTCTGCATTGGTCTTAGAACATTTAATGCTCCTATACGTCGTCCTCTAGTGAAAAAATACCTTGGTCTAGTAACAACATACCACAATGCATAGACGGCACTACTACAGGGCCTTTATATTTACAAAGTGTAATAGTAGTACGTCAAACATCAAGTTGAAAGTGTGGATACAATTCACACCGTACAATTCACATGATATTCAGTACCTGCCATCTGAAGGCTCTCAGAGAATTAAATACTTCAACACGTACTTCCTGACAATTTGTCGTGATGTTGCCATTGTTAACGTTCACGGTAAATGACGATAGTGACATTCTACTACCAAAGATCGAAAGGTAGCAAACACATCTATTCAGATAGATCCTAAGGTTTACTGGTGTTTCTACTCATGAACATCCCATGAATAGCGTCGACAGGTACACAGGCCATTAATGGAAAAGGTAAACACAGCAGTGGCCTCTAAACATTCGCATCAAATTACAGCAATTATGTAATACTTACTGCTGCTAACCCGGGCATTCAACGGTTGTGTTCACCATACTTTTTAACATAGTGTTTTCTACTGAGTAGTATAACAACAGAAGGTGGGTACGTTACGCGTAGAGACTGGAGACGGGAAAAGCGGAGGCAGTGACAACATATAAAGGCTCTTCTCCATTTGTACAAGAATACACTTTACAGTCAATCGACTTCATCTCTGGGACACCTCAGACAAGACTTTCACTCTAGAAACCCTTACAATGGCTTTACTTTAAGTGTGAGTTTGACTATGGTTTTGCAACAATAAGAAACGTAAGAGTTCTAGCCGTTCTTCTCCACGAGAACGCTTCAAACGTGTTCTAGTCATCTCTCTCCCCGGCGGCGTACACCGGCGACACCCCGGCCATCTTCAGACTCTCCATGTGCTCCTTGGCCTTGAGCCTCAGCGTCGCGATGGACGACGATCTCCGCTCCTCCAGCGACGTCTGTCGGTCCCGCCCGCTGCCGTCACTTCCGGTTCCGGTGAGACACATGGGCGGGCTGCGGACGATGGGCGGCAGGACGGGCGGCAGGACGGTGATGAAGGGCGCGGAGAGGGCGCGGCGGGGACAGCTGTCCGTGCTCACCACCGAGGTGGGGATGCTGGTGGTGCTGAGCTGGATCGGACTGGCGCCGTTGTCCCGCAGCTTGCTCCTCTCCTGTTCCTTAGCGCGCTCCTGTTTCCTCCATTTGGCACGGCGGTTCTGGAACCAAACCTGTAAGCGACACCGACGAAACATGTCTCTTTAGACCCCTTAACACGAGGCGGCGATTGCAGAACGAGCTTTGAGCGACCAAAATTGAATTTGTGTTGAGCGACCAAAATTGAATTTGTGTGAACCTTGATTTTATAATTGGACTATAATGCACAATGCAAAAGTGTGAACGAAAAGACAACAAAATATAGAAAACGTAAAGAGATATGTACTTAATCTATTCTTCATTAGTCACCGACGCCAGCTTCAGGTCAAAACGGGGTGTTTCTCATCTGACTAGCTCAAAATTTCCTCACACTATGATATGAAAAGTCATTCAATGCTGACAGTTACAAAGTTTAGTTTTTGTAAAAGGTGCTGATCTATTTAGTTCCAAAATTAGCAAATCAGCAAAATCAACATCTTACGGTGCAGTTATTATAAGAGGGTTGCAAATCAGGTGCCAGCTAAAATTTCTCCATTAGTGCAATATGACATCAATTAGATATTGTGCCATATTGGGTATATTCATTACAGCATTTTAATTTGTCAGGAAAAAAATTGAAAGTCATGCAGACAATTAAATATGATTAGATTGCATGACGGAATTGATTGTTTGATAGTCCGAAAAAGCATTCATGAATTTTGATGAGAAGTTACAAACTTTTAGGAAAGTGACATGCACACTCTTGATGTCGGTCTTAAGTTTCGTGTTCAACAAAACTATACTATTGTGATTATATAAAATTAAAAACAAAATTCCATTTATTACGTTTCTATTGGATAATGTAAAATGTAAAATGTGCCAAATTTAAAATGTAAAATGTGCCACGTTTAATGAATCTTGGCTCCACTTTCCACTAGACGTTAATCGCTCAGGACAACCGTAAGGCCACCAACACTAGATTTGTATGACCCTTAATTTCATAATTTTGATATAATAAAAGATGTTCAAGTATGATTTAAAAGACAACAAAACGCACAAGACGACGAAAACTTGATAGAAAAGCTACCATTCAAATTCGTTGAGTCATCTGTCAATGCTTACCGACCACAGTGCGGTAGCAGTCTGTAGTGGAAAAAGGCATTTGGCTAGAAAAAATGAAAGTGTCGCACCTGTACCCGTGACTCCATGAGGTCCAGTCTGAGCGCCAGAGCCTCTCTCATGAAGATGTCCGGGTAGTGGGTCGTCTCAAATGCTCGCTCCAGGGCCTCCAGCTGCCAGCTCGTGAAGTTGGTGCGCACGCGCATGCGCCGAGGTTTTCGCCGTGGTGGCACGGCTGACGTAGGGTAGATCTGCGCAGGCGTGGTACTGACGACATCTGGAATATCAAACAGTATCACTAAGTTCTACTATCGATAGTTCATTCAACGTCATCAAACAGCAATGTAGTATTTTCTACTAATTTACGACCACAACGATAAAATGAAAAAGGAAAAAATGTTTGAATGTATAACGGTCTTCCGATGGTTTCCTTTCGTGTTAAAACCCAGATGAACTGTCATGCACTTTACGATCTGAAACATTAGCTCTTTACTTCAGAAAAACTAGAAGTTGGACAGTGGATGATTTGGGCAATATTTGCGTTGGAAGTTACAGTCCAACTTTGCCTCAGATCTGTGATATTGTGAATATTTTCAATATTAATGTTTTTCCTCGTCGAATATAAATCTGTATTTATTCATACAATAATTTTCATACTTTCCACCGACGTGCGGGCAGAAAAAATAGCCGCATAACGAATTTAAATTCATGGAAATGTCTCGGACGATATTGGACACTTTGGGCTAAAATTACATGCATATATAAAACATTACGCTCTTTTGTTGTTACATAAAAGCACTTATTTTGGTCACCGGCGTCACAAATTAGTCTAGTCGGCGCATGTACAGTACAGTACAGTACAGTACAGTACAGTACAGTACAGCATGCTAGAACGCCAAAACAGAAAAGACATAGTGGTCTGCACTATGTACCTATGCCGATATTTCAACAAATTTCGACGACCGTCAGTAGACAGTACAGTTCTCGATACCCTGATATGTCCCAGTATGAAAGAGACCACAACAAATGGACAGCTTTGCTTTAAATCCTTTTCAAGACAAGAAACGAACCATCACATTTGTTGCCTTGGAGATTCGATCATCTAAGTGCACGTATATGAATGTTTGTATGCTTTCATCTGTGATGATGCTTGATCCAGAATATGGCAAATTATCCATAAAGAAATAGTACACGTCTACGGCATTGCATTTATGAAGACCTTCTGGTAATAGTTTATAAGTAGACCTTGATAACATACTAGTGCGTAAGCTTGCATTATGTATGGAGAATAGCACCTAAGGTGTGCGTCAAAACAAAACCAGCATGGTGGCTACTACACTGTCTACAGGCAACAAAGACGGGAGCTTCAGAGGTTAAACTACGGCTATGCTCTCCGACATACAACAGAACTGGAACATTACTAGACATGACCCCGTCTTGTTTGTGTTTCGATGGTTTTGTGCATCATTTATACAACCATAACTACATAAAATCATTCGTTTCTCTTGGCAAGATTTCCGGTAAAGTATGCTTTGAAAATATTGTCTTTACCAGTGAATTCAAATTTCAAAATAGAAATCTATCAAGAAAGCTCAAATCAGTTAAGATGTTGTTAAAACCATGGATAGAACAAATATTGCAATCGAGCTATTGAAGAGAGCATCATATTTATGTATATATATATAATTTATATTACGCATTGTTAGAAACGGTTTTCAGTTCATGTGCATATTTATTGTTTGAAGAAATATTGCTAGGTGAAAAGGAAGCAGCACCTTAAATGCTCGTATTACATAACCGTTACAATCTTCCACATTTCATGAGAATGTCAGACCAAAATCAACGCGTAAACAGTTTGCGGCATTTTTAAATTCTCTGTTGTCGCCAAAAAAATTACACACAATCTAAAAATCTAGATAACCCTGAAAAGTGTCCAAAATATGAAGAAAACCTGCTGACCTTTTGGTTCGGCAGGAGACATCGTCTGCCGATCCGAGTCGCTCCCGACCTCGGTGTCCCCGGACTTCTCCTCCGAGGACGACTCGTGCTTCTTCTCGGTCTTCAGACCCAGTATCCCCTCGATCGTGTACGACATGGCGTTTTTTCTCAGTTTCTCAGTCACGTAGAGAAATGTTTGCAAGTTCCCGGGTATAACAAATCGTCTATATATCAATGTGTCGTAAAAGCTTTCGGAATCTTTTTGCTTCCAACTTTTTTGTCTTGAAGCGTTCTCAAGAGCGAAATAACATAGGAATAGAGTAATACAATTGAAGTACGTTCAGCATTAAAAATTTGATGACAGAGCTTGCTCAAAAAGGCTCTACAAACCAAAAATGGGAACGATTTCAACACCGTTTGTAGCTAAGATGTGGCTTTAAGCCTCCTGGTACGACCACTTCTCAACCGAAGTCCTCAGGACTGGAGAGCGCGCGGAAGCTATTTATATGATAGGCAGGCACGGCGGGTACTTGTTAATTTGTATGATGCTATTAACGGCAAATCGCGGGGCGGGAATATACATTACCTGAACAAGCGGCATAATGGGTTTTCGCAGGGGCTGAGTACCCTAAATGATCGTCGTTTCCCACCTCATTGATTCCAGCAAGAAAGGGCTCCCTACAAAGCAGAGGGTCTCTACGGAGTATATCGCATACCTCGGTTTGAGAAAGGGCAATGGTTTAATCCATTGATGTTTAGAACCTCACAGAAATAACGTAAAACAAGTGTACGTATACCAAAGCCGCAGTGAAAATCTGGATTGATTTTTGGGCCGAAACTTGGCAACCACGTCGTACTGCAGCCACCGATCAGAATGGCGAACACGTGAGGTACAGGAAATCTTGTTGTTGATAGCTGGCAATTTTTACTCCAAGATCCATGCGTGACACAGCGAAGAACTATTTATCAATGTACAAATCGAAACAAGCCATAAAGTAAGATTGTATACAGACATAACCTTTCAAAAGTAGTAAACGTGACAAAAAAAGTTATCTCAGACACTCAGACACCGTCCCACTGGTACCCCATGCAGACCCTCCCGTCGACGCTGGATGGAAATTGCTTAATGCTATTTGTGTGATTGTGGTAATTGAGCGTGGTAAGCGCCATTTAATTACACCAAGATTGGAACGGGGCACGCTTACATGGTGTGGGGCCGATCCGTGTCAAGTTTGGGGTTGTGGCCCGAGCGAGGGTGTACGTGGCTGAATATGCACAGTTAGCTGTCAAATGAAGCCATCGAACAACGTACGAAAAGTGATGTACGGTTTTGAAGAGAGAAAAGAGGACTTCTCCTATAGATGTATATATTTCTCAATGAAATATAGTTAATGATAAACGGTTATCATAAGCTATTGAAGGTACATACGGTTTGTTTCATCTACATATGTGATGACTCTGACGGAACTTGGAAAATGTGCCATTTCTTGTATAAACTTTCAATGATTGAATTATCTGTAATGTATACGTATTACAAGTTTTACTTCCAGTACGCAATGACACTATGAGGTTATGATATGACAAGCTGTCAAACGCTATGTCAAAAGATCAATACTACGTAATCTAAGTAACAAACCCATTTATTTCTACAGATTCATACTGTAAACTCCAAGCAGATACATATATGAAAACGTTTGAAAACTTTCTGCAACTGATTTTTCAGTCAGTATGTAAACGAAGTTCAAGAAAACGAAGCTCAATCATCATGGTCATAACACCATGAAACAAGTTTTGACATTGTGTAGCCTCTCCAGAGATGCGAACCTACATATTGTATCGACCCTGCTCCTTCCGGATGGAAATTGTCACCTTTCTGCGCTGCCCGACTGGTGGTCCCACTCCTACCCTACCTGCCTTACGCACACGCCGCTTTTATCCGCGCACAATCACTGTTTTCCCGCGGCGAGAGTCGGAACAAAGGCCGGTCTGCCCGGCTAACGAGCCCGCGCTCCCGCCGTGTTGATTCAAGCGGTACTCCTGGGCAAGAGCCGTGAAGTGGTATTCACGCCGCACCTGATCTTTTACCCAGGGTGTGCCCCAGGGTTGCCTGGAAACCGGGAGGAAACTATGCGTGATGTGCTCCTGAAATGATGTTCGTTTTCACTTTTCTCTATTGTACGAAAAGAACGTTAGTTCAAATGGTCAAAATATTTAAAAAAGACAAACCGTACTTTTTTTCTAGTTGAAAACTTTGCTTCGTGAAGTTCTCAAAAAACAAACTGTAAACGCTCCCATTCTCATTGTTGTCTTAATCGATATGTTCTAAAGAGGACAAAGAGGAACGATCATCACTACATATATACTTCCTTCCTGTAGAATGAATTGTTTGTGTTCTGTTTGGTCTCTGATGTATTGACGTACCCGTATGGGAACATTGCCTTCTGATACCGGAGTTTTCCTCCATCAAGTGTTTAATAATGAAGCTAAGTAGATTTCCGAGAGTTGATTCAATTGTGTTCAGTACCTATCACCACTCGGTATCTCAGGAAAACACAGTCAAAACACGGCACACATAATGACGGGATCGCCAGATGTGTTTACACGAGTTCCTGTGTTGTCGGGAATTAGCCAGGCGTTATATTATTAAGTTGACTGGCTGTCGTTCGTAGTCTTTGTATGTACATCTCTAACTTTTTCTCTCACCTTTCTCTACTATCATTGAAATCATTCACAGTGCTTTGACATCTAAGTACTAAAGACTTTATTGGAAAAGGTTATCACATCAAGTTCTATACAGTTTTCAACCTACGCCAGACCACTCTATTGCAATATATCATTTCTCATTCCCTCTCTCTTTGTCATATGTCCTTCACCTTAATATTTCTGAGCGAGCAGTTTTTGTATTTTTCCTTCAATCTGTGTACGTCTTGTCTATTTCTTACATTTTACGCACTGTTTCTCATTGATAAAAGTTTAGTTTCATTTCTTCACGGTCGAAGAACCTTAGATAGCGTTCACACAACAGAAAATGAGAAAGATGGCAAATTTAACGGACAACCGATTCCGATCAACATTCCGAGATTCGAATATGACATGCATTTACTTAGGAACAGTCGAGTAACAGAGAAGAAAGTATCAAAGTGGTGAGATGCGTGAAATTTGTATTGTCGAACATTTGTGAGAATTGTTCAATACAAAGGAAATACACTATATTCTTTTTGCCATTGGGTTATGCTGTAATTTCTTCATAGCATGAATTTCGCACTTTCCACTACAAACACAATACTAAAGAAGAGGAGTCACGATAGTACTAAGTAAAACGAGATATCAGTACTGAATAGGGTAAGAATAAAAAGATCACAGCCCCACCACCCCCACCCCCCCATACCAGAAATTGATGTTCTCGTCCTTGTATTGAAATCTGATCTCTCTGACACAGACAATTGACACGGGCAGCCACACTGCCATAATGTGCGCCTAGAGACCGTTTATTTTTTCCCAAGAAATATGGACGGCTGCGATCTGCAATGCAAAATGGAACATGAACCGTCACTTGAACAACATCCCTCTGGCCAGGATATTATGACTGAATCGAGTTAGATCAGGAATAAGTGAAACATTTGTATTTGAAAATTGTATCACGATTTCCTGTGGTTACAGTAAATATAAGTATGACAAATATTTTACAAAAAAATTGGGATAAAGGTTTATAAAGTAGTGAACGCTTTAAAAATGTTAACAGAGAAGCACAACTTATTGATGCATTCTCTAGTAGAGCCACGTTTCTGTCTTCTGCTTATATTTTAGAAAACATCGAAATAAAAATGATTGACAAGCGGTACAGACGACATCAGCCCTTTGCGGACCTGCACCTACAGCACAGGTGCTCGCCTACCGTACACTACCTCATTCGTCTTTCGTTTCCGAAAGTTGTCAAAGTCTTCGGCAACTTCCCGCTTTCTTACTTCCCGCTGTTTTACCAATTACAAGTTCCTTTTCCGCAACACTGGGGAAGAGACAAAATTAACCCCATTCTTTTAACGACTCACATGGCTTAGCGTAATATTCTTCTTATCCAAACATGTACGCATTTAATATCACACTATGATTTTGAAATATGCGTGAGAGTCTTTCGTGTCTGATTCTCAAGAACTAAAAAGATCCGGTAACTTTGGTTTTGGAGTCAATAGAGCAAAACTGTTTAGTACCACAAATCGAAATCGCCTATTTTCCTTGGAAGTGTCAATGTCAAAAGTCCCGTGAGACCTCGCGAGATTCAACCGGAACGAGATTAAATGAACATGAAACACCCGTTGAGCACCGACCGACTGGGAGGCCACAAATTAAAAGCCCCGCACAATTTACCTCAGCTATATTTAATTTTCATTACCGAAATATAATTTCACGGGCACGCGTCTGGGGCAGCAAGACAAGTTACGGTGTGTGGGCACCGTTATTGACTACCATATGTCCCAGCGTACGGAGCCGCAGAGTGGCGGGCATACCACTCACATTCTCTTATCGTCACCAAGTCTACAGTTGGAGAACTTTCGACGAGATGAAAATAAGTACCAAGCAAACTTTTACAAGTCTCGTGTTGGAGTAGTCTAGGGATAAGGAAAGAAGTTGAATTGAAAATGGCCGTACAAAAGAGTATGGCTATGTAAGAAAGTGTGCGACACTGGATAGATGGAGCAAAAGAAGCAATCGTAGAAAATAGCATTTCAAGCAGAAGGGTACATAAAGACATGACTATAGAGCAGATTTTCATCACTTCTTTTAGTAATTATATGTATTACAAAAATTAATTAGTCACATGATATTCACTTTAGTGCATTTTTGCCATGGTAATCAAAATGAGTAAGAAATTCACGTGATTCATGTTTGCATTTCTCCGTCACGAAATCTACGAGGCCTGACTTAGATCCCAAAGAATCGCCTCTCGGTCAAGACTGCCGCTTTTTCCGATAGCGTTGATCAGTCGTACACAGGATCCAATTTTTGTTGTACCTCGTTTTTTGTCCAGATTTCATCAATATGGTAAAATCTGTCCCGAGGCGACTCCCTAATGGGCCGCGTAATGCGGTGCGGTGTCGCGTTTCGTCCTCTGTGACCGCAGACAAATGCGACCGGCTAACCAGAAAATTGCTTTCTTTTAATACAAAAGAAGGCTCGCCTCGGAGACGTGATCCACTTTTTTAAAAGTCTGCGAAGCAGCGGTGCATGACGGGAAGCAAGACTGTCATCTTGGAAATAGATGGAAGGGCGGCGATGGGGCTGGTGGGGCAAGTTGGTCATAGCCGCCCCGGGGATGTGGGTCATATGGCTTCCCCTGGGGTGGTGAGCACAGGGTTCTGGGCAATTTTTATTTATTCTGTTCATTTACTTGATAAAATGCTGCTGGCGTCATCTTTGGCCTGAGTGTGTTTGATATGTATGTACATGAATATGTCCCACATTAAAAGATATTGCGAGAAAATAAGAGCCCCATATCGATGTGTAGGGAGTGCATTGTCCGCGACAATCTAGGCGTTAAACGTTTGATATTGTCTGTATACACTTTAGACTTATATGCTTTAAGTTTTCTTAAATACATGACATCGCAGTTAATGTTTTAACATGCGAAAATCTAGTCATGTTAATCATGCACGTATTTGCTTACATGTAAATGCAAGCACAAGCACACAACGAATTATTCATTTCAATGGTGAAATAAAATGACAATCTAAGATACAATGCCAAGACTGCGTGTCGCAAAAAAACAATATGCTACGGCCACATTTCCAAACCGGGGCCCGGTCGGGCAGCTTTCGGAAACGTATGATATACAAGACAACATAACACACAAAGCGTAAAAAGAATTAGTCATAGGCATAATATGTATATATCTCTTGATAAGCACTTTTAATTTTCGCAAAGATCTCGGTCGGCCCCTGGTTTGGAAATGTGGCCACAGCATTATGCTAATGACATGACTGATAGTATGCAAAGGGGTTATCATGATTTGATGTAACATTTGTATCCTGCCCAGCTGGTCGTTTTGGTCGTATCCAGACCTAAAAATGTCATTTCATCTTCATTCGAAATTTCAAAACTTTGTTTTCATTGTCATGTCACAAGCATCCAACTTTGGTAATAAAATAACGGGGGCATTCTTTTTTAAAATTTGTCTTTCTAGCATTCTTACCAGCTCTGAATGTACATTCAAACACCTTGAGATTTTCTGATTTGATTGTTCTCATGATCATCAGTCCTTGTGAACGTTTTCTCTCCCAGATTATAGAGCAGGTGTTGACTCAGTAGGAACGACCACGTTCTCGGCACTCTACAATCACCGCAGTGGGAAAGCTGATCTTAACACAGTCAAGAGCTTGGTAATGATGTTTAAGAGGACTAAATTAGCTTAAACACATCACAATCAAGTACAGCTTATGAGCCGGACAGGCACCATTACGGCGGACCCCCGAGGGGTGTAGTATGCTCGTGTCCGTGAGGGGTCGCTGTTTAATGGAGCATGTCCGCCATTATTAGCCCTCCAAGGTCACATGAGAGGTCAGTGGTGTATTAGGAGGAGATCACACCTGCGGTCACTGAATGAAGGTAGATGATGGGGTCAGAGCTGTGACAGCCTCGTCATTCACATTGTGCATATCGGATGACCCCCGGACACCCTGAAATGTCCTGGATGTCTGTTGTTTCCGAGACTCATTAGAGACTAATCTCACCTGGTCACATTGTTCAAGACGGTTTATAATAGGCCCATCTGGTCATGTAACATGGAAGAGCAGAGTGTAAGCTCACGGCGAGGTGGTGTCATGGCGAGGAAAATTACACCTTGTCACGCAAGGTGAAAAAGGGGCGTTTTCGACGAATAAGTGGGAACCGCTGTATTGTGGTTTGTTCTCCGCATGGTGGCGCACATGGCACACAGCTCACACGGGGCGTTACGATTTGAATTAAACAATAAGCATTTCAAAATCCGTCATTTCCTAAGCAAAACTCTTAGATTAATCAATCACAATTTTCGAGATTTTATGTTCCCTTCATGGATCACACACAGTAGCTATGTACACGACCGGAGCCGATAAACTGGGTGCTATCGGCGACCAGAAGACAAGACAAGACAAACTGGTTCAGGGGCCCGTCATGTTTGGTGATTGGGAATGACTTTTAGAATTACAACACTACATGCCGTCTGTTCCCTGCTTCCTGAACTAACCCGCAATCGCGTACAACACGTACGGGTCGACTAACGTGCCCCCGTTCCCATGCAAGCCTTCGGTCTGGTCTGCAAATACCGTTTACCACTACAAGGTGCACTTGATGATATATGGGGTGTTTGAAATCACAAAAGCCAAGACGAAGTAACAACCCAAGATTGTTTTACACTCCGAAGAGTAAATACACGGCAACATGTAATTTGAGGTACGTCATGACTTGTCACTCATTAGAGTCCTTTCCAATAACAAGAGTTCAGAGACCTCATAACTTTATGAAATATTTTGAGTCTTTGTTATGGAAAACACTGCAATTAAAGTCCTTCCTCAATCACATACACGGTAAGTCCTAATTTACATTCCATTGTTTACGCGCGCGATACGGCTCTGTCTAAGCTACCTGAAAATCGAGTACCAACGAAATTCGTTGTTCCTTAGCCGAGTTGTCCTACTTGAAAGATTTCAACGAAGTCTCCACTGTAGTTCCGGAGCAAGCTGCTAGGGGAACAAAGATCTACGCAAGTGTTCCCTCCAACAAAATTTACCTGCAATCAAAAATTCGATACCATAGCATGTCTAGGACAAAAAAAGACACCAAAAGGTCTTCTGCAGTACCAAGGTCAGTCGCCAAGAGGCATTTATCTTCGTTTTCCCAAGACCTACGGTCTATCAATCATTACAATTCACACATTCGTTTCTAAGTCGTACTGACTAGAAATATCCTTAACAAACACACACATTAACACACAAGCGCGATGTCACCAAATACCTTCTTCTGAACATTTATTTCAATCATCATGTCATATCATACTACCATCTACTGTCGACTGTAAACAACAATCAACAATGTATAATATATCAATTACTTGCATAAGAAACGTTCCTACCATATTGCTCGAGATCAGCACACTAAGTACCCTTTTTACATTCTTCACTAATCTGGAACTATAATGAATCTGTTTTCTCATTGATTAGCAAATATACCTGGGAGATATAATGTCCGTACCGATGGAGATTGATCATGTTTCTCACTCCAAACGACCTGTGTTCAGTTCGTGCAGTTATTGCCCTCGTCAAGTCCAAAAGCTTTAAAGCAATCTAAAGTAAATTATTCGAAAGGGCAATCCAAAACGGTTCAGGTCCAGTCTTTCCGTCAACAACATTCTGCGTCTGCCCAGCGCACTAAGTCTTCGTTCAACAGAATTAATATGTCAGAAATGCCTCGCCCGCCCCACTCGTCGTGCCAAATTATACATAGGCTTGAGCGATTGTCACACATATTGGATGGCCAACTCATTAATAATTTCTTGATGCATGTTACCATGGAAACTTGTGTGGACACACCATATCTGTAGCGTTTTGCCGGCACATGTAATAAATATCGTCTACCGTCGCTTAGCAACGGACGGATATGCGTTCCACCGGCTGTGTGCTGTTACCGGGCCGCGGTCGCTATTTGACATCAACAGTCGGGAATATCTTTAAAACACGCAGCAGTTTATCGCTTGGCCTCATTGTCGACGGAAAACAAGTGGATAGAAGCTGACGAAAGGAGATACTTTTTTCAAGACTGTGAGTTTCGCTGTATCTACCCTTCTTAATCATTTGTAAATCATTGTCGGTAGAAGATATTGAGACGAAGTCACAAAATAGATTATACGTCTTTATCTTACTCTTTAAAAGTGCGCCACATCTTTACCTTCTCTACACTTATTTGTTGGGATGTCCAGGTCAAGATATGAGCTTACAAACACTCGTGTTCTCGTAAGTGTTCAGGACAGGTATCATAGCAGGTGTGTACTGAAACAACATGTATGTTTGTCACTGGTGCTTGAAGATGTCTCAGGAGAAGGAGAATGCTAAGTTACTAGCCTAACAAGGAAGTTTTTAACGCTTTAGTACTTCTGTATCCATGGAAACGTGAATATAGGAGACATCAACACCGACATTGTTGAGTCTCGTTGCCTTGATAGCCTTTTCATCAATTCCTAGTTGATGATTACTTGCGTTTTTCTTCACGAAAGTCTCGCCGTCATATTTGTGGTCAAAACACAAATGCCAATTTTCCATAAAAATTAAGGACCTTTCTATTTTTCCAAGATCCGTTGTGAACAAAGGCTGTAGTATTGAACATGCACGTATTTTCGAACAGCCATTTTAATCAGTCTGGGTCTCAACCGTGGGCGTGAAACAAATAGATTTGTTTCCCTTTAAAATTGTGGGAGGATTGAGTTGAGAAGTAATACTAGTAGTAAAAACTTTGCCAGTGTCCGTTAAGGTTAAGTGTTTTATCTACTGTCTTAAACCATTCAACATGTTTTCAGGTGGTGAGTATTGACCCAGAATACTTAAATTCTTGTCTTGTACCACAGGTGGTACATTTTATTAGTCTGGGCTAGCGGTGAAAACGCGTAACAAAACAATTTGTCTCCCTGGTATTAAAAATAGCCCAGGAGAATAATTGAATCCGTGAAAGGTCGCAACATTTTCATTTTGTGTGAGAAAAGTTTTTGAACCTCAATCCTACTACGGACAAAAATGTACGAATGTTGATTTTTGATGGAGTTGTGTTGCAAACATTGATCACATATGAACGCGTTATTAGTTTTTTTCTAACGCTGAGCCTCGCTGTCCTTTGATGATTGCATCACGAAACGAATTTCAATCTTTGAGTGTGGAGGCCAAAAGTGCGTTTTAACGTTTATCAAACTAGTGCAAACCTAGCTGACACGTTTGCAATCGTGGCGTATTGACTTACGCGTCTGCAATCATAAGCATAGCACTCGCCGTGTTTGCCGACATTAGTAACAGACCACACGGAGCGTAAACACAGCTAAAAATCAATACGTTTTTATTGGACCTCCAAAAACTTGATGCAAAATCATAACATGTACGCTAGAACGATTTATCCATTGTTTATTAAAATTGTTGAGATAAAGTTGTTCCTTTTTTATTTCTACGTAAAAAACATCAGGTACAAAGGAGCACGATAAAGGGTCTATTCAAAAAGTCCTAATGGTGAGGGAATCATTTTTGACTGAATAATTGCAACTTGCAGGAAGTCGTTCCTAAGTGAGTCAAAAGTCTCAAACAGTTGGATTGTCGATGGGACCAATCCCTTTTAGTGTTCAGCGCGACCCTTTAACGACGCAGGAGTGTTTGAATATATTTGATGGAGCCTAGTAACGTGTAGTCAGCATCACCCGGTTTGTTTAGCGTCAAAGTCCCTTGGAGATAGTAACCTAGCAACAACACAAAACAGTTTCTCCCATGATTTACGCCAATAGACTCTAACTTCATTACCTCAATACCAAACACGGCTCTAAATCTTCATTTAGTCACATTACTTTGTGGTAATGCCAAAGGTAGAGATCATAAATAAGATGCTGTTGTTGGGGTAGTAAGACGCGTTAACTAAGTTGTAAACGTCTTAAGAAACAGAGTGCCCCTCGTTAGGCAATTTACCTTGCACTATAAAGATGTATAGTTGATAGTACACTTACATGCACGTATGTGTAGGTCGTTTTATGGTACAAGACGCCTGGAAACCTTTCTCACATCACCAGCTAGGTTGACTGGAGCAGTGATGAGAAGAAAACTCTAATTGATGTGATTTAATCTAGATAAAAAGGACTAGGTTTTCATTGGCATCAACATGCCGTGGACTTAAAATTACCATTAGTAACATAATTGCCTTTGTGGAACCAATGCATGCAGACGTCGGCGTTTGGATGTCGGCTGAGAAGCACACAGTTTCTGCCGGGACCATTTGAAATGACTTAATGACCTTTTATAGGCGTGGGTTTTCTTTGCACAGGAGACAATGTTGTTAACGTTAATGATAAACCAGAAACTATGTGTAAAGATTTACTGTCTGATCCATATGCAACTGGAATAATCTCATTGAATATTTTTTCTATAGCCGGTGATTCAATGGACGTCGTTATATCAACAGTACAAAATATGCTATGCCATGACAATTACACAATTAAGAATTAAGATAATAGAATTTTTTTCTTGAATGATCTTGGATTCTACCGATCAGATCTTTAATGCCCTCTAGGGTAACAAATGATGTACCATCACTCCATTACCGAATTCTAGCAACTATTGTGCAGAAAATACAAAATTACATTTCTTGATGGAAGAAAGACATTACTAGTAATTGTTTAACATGAATGCATGAGCATCAAAGTAATGTTGGTTTTCCTTTGTTTCCAGAGGAAAGGAAAGCTGACAACAGTTTCGTGATGAAGGTCTTGGCCATTTTATTGTGTGTGTCCGGTGAGTTTCCTTTCGTTCCATGCTAACGTCAACACATCACGAGCTCTACTGTTCCTACCTTTCATGTTGTAGGGGTGCAAATAAGCACGTAGCGTGCAGTGATCAAGACTAACTTTACTTAGTTTGACAATAAATATCACTATGTTTACATTGCATTCCGGTTATTGCATGCCACTTGCAGGTGTCATTCAAAATATCTAATTTTTGACTGGTGCAAAGTTATATATGTCTAATATCGATCTGTTACGTAGGACTGGTGCTGGCAGCCGTGTGTCAGTCCACAACCACGGGTTCAACTACGGTTGCAGCTACGAGTGCAGCTTCAGGTGCAACCACTGCTAGTGTTCCTCAGACCTCTGGTGGGACGGTGACGACTGCAGCAACTGCAGGTAAGGTCCTGTATAGGAACTGCACATTACAAACTTTTCTTTCTTTCTTTTCTTTGAGTTGACTTTTTAAGTTGTCGATGTGTCATCGGGTTTGTCTGTCAACTGTTGTGTCGCACAGCATGTACTGGAAATGAGAGTACATGTAATCACCATACATCTCTCACTCACACTAGCTGATGTCTTTTGTTAGGAACTATATATAGCTATTTATTTATCAAGATGCTTCATCGATACATTTAACACAAACACATGTATGTTTCGTTGTTAGTAAAAAAGTAAGATATGTGGATGAATGAGTCAAAAGAAAATGAAACTGACATGATGTAACTAATTTAGTTAAAGCAGCAAGCTACACAACAAGCATGATATGATACGTCTTATATGTAAGCTCATCCATCTGATAATTAATTCTTTTTACTATTTTGTTGTTTATCTGTCTTCACATTGGCAGCGTCAGGGGTGACAGCGGCGGGATCAGGGTCTGCCACCAACGCTGGGGTGAGTAGTGCTTGTGTTTCAATTGTAATTTATTTGATTCAAGATAGACAACATAAGCGATATTGCGTCCATTGTAACATCAATCCATCTGCATTGCCTGAGTCGTCTCTCGTGTGAGAGTTATCTTTAGCCGTTAGTAGACAAAAGAGATAACTGTTGTATGGTTTGCTTTTCAGGGAAGTGGGACCGCAACCACTGCAGCGGTGAGTCTTGATTTTTTGTTTAAGTGTATAACATACATAACATTATACATGCATACCAAATTGCGGCTTATAATTAGGGGATTGACAAGTACTTGTCTTCCACTTGTGACTGGTTAAAGCGCATTGAAATTGTGTTTTTGACGAGATTTGATGTGTATGATGTTTCTAACTAATGATTCTCTGTCTTTCTGCATAGTTGAAGACTTGAATAAGCCCTATGGAGTTAAACTGAAAGTGACATTTGTGGAAAATCAATGCCTTACACTCATATTCACTCACGGCTGAACCGCACTTATGACAGAAACATAAGACTGAAAATAGCACTATGCCCACGTTTTTAATACTGACCCAGTCACTACTTACCACTTCAGTCTCTCACGTGCCTGAGCTGTACTGGCAACGAGACAGATGAATGCGGAAGGGATGTCAGCACATCAACTACAACGTGCAGTGGCTCATGCTGGGTGAGTTTTTGCAACTAAGATTCTACATATCTGCATACAATCGTTTCAAACTGAATTTTTTATATCTCTTACTTCAGCTTTGTAGCAGGTAACACACAGGTAGCTCAGACCAAATACGTAGCACAATGGTTTTAAAAAATACAGATGTGTCTGGTAGCACATTTTACAGAGTAGTATCGAGCACTTAACAGGGACACGCTTTCCTTTTCATTAAGCGTGTTTGATTGTCAATAAATGTAAAACACTGTACAAAGGTTCCAAAGAACAACAATAGAAATGGTTGTCATTGATGTCATTGATGTCTTGATGTCTTCTTTGCTGGGTAACTTCGAAGTTGGACTAAATTCGTACTTAGATTACTTATGATATTGGCATTATTACAGGCATACCATAAGACAAACACGACATCCAATGTGATCACCTTCATCCGTGGATGTGGAGAGACGGGCGACACCTGCACTGAGGACAACAAGAATGAATTCTGTAATACCGCAGGGGGCATCAAGACCTGCCGGCGTTGTTGTACTACGAACAGCTGCAACGACGCAAGCCTTGAGCTCGACGGAGTCGCCGGGTCTGGCGCAGCTGACGTCCACGTTAGCGTCGTTGTCACCATGGCGTCCGCGCTCTTCGCCATTTTGGCATTGTGGTAACGATGTCATTACAAAACGTGTGGTGTTGATGACGCAACGCAAGTTGTGATGACATCACGAGCGGAAACTCCCACAGGTCAGGTGATGACTTAGGTCTGACGGCCGTGTACGTGGACGGTTTCTGCCGAAATTCAAATAGCTGTTAAGACAGTTTGAAACTGTGTTCAAAGGTGTTTTATTCAAGAGACATGACTGTCGGTTTTTACATCTTGACGCAAGTGCATCTTTAAAAGAGATGACAAGAAAAGGGGGAGAGAAAAAAAGTGGAAGTGAAAACGTGAAAATAACCTACAATATCTGAACAAGACTAAAAATGATGGTCGTTGCGACTTGTAGTGGTGGTGACTAGATACAGTCTTGTTAAGATAGATTTTGGTACTTTAAAGATGTTGGTCAACATCTCTTATGTACTTTCCAGAAAGTTTTTGGCATAAAGATGACCAATTTGCCTTACAAAACAGATAAAAACCGACAAGAAAAATGTCGCTCAGAAATCGCGCCAAGGCCAATCGCTGAAGAGGTATCCGTCATAACGTTACCTTGGAGATTGACAAAGCGTGCATCAAATGTGACTCTATTTTTGCTACTTTTTTGCTTGTTTGCTGCATTGTTAGGTGAAACCAAAGCAGGTCTTTGTGTCTCTTTAATGCTGTACATTATTACACTCTTGAGAAGTAGATGCTGAATATGACAACGCGCCATTTTTCAGATGGAATGGCATGTTTGACAGCGTCAGCTTCCTGTTCATGGAAAATGTACACTAAATGTATAGGAGCTGCTGTATTTTTGTTCAAGAGAATACAAACCGTATTTTCAGATACATGATGGGTGTGTTTTTCTTTCTCCGCGATTGATTGATTGGTTGGTTGTTTGATTGATTGATTGATTGATTGATTGTGAGTGAGTGAGTGAGTGAGTGAGTGAGTGAGTGAGTGAGTGAGTAGTGAGTGAGTGAGTGAGTAGTGAGTGAGTGAGTGAGTGAGTAGTGAGTGAGTGAGTAGTGAGTGAGTGAGTGAGTGAGTGAGTAGTGAGTGAGTGAGTGAGTGAGTGAGTGAGTGAGTAGTGAGTGAGTGAGTGAGTGAGTGAGTAGTGAGTGAGTGAGTGAGTGAGTGAGTGTGTGAGTGAGTGAGTGAGTGAGTAGTGAGTGAGTGAGTGCGTAGTGAGTGAGTGAGTGAGTGATTGAGTGAGTGAGTGTGTGAGTGAGTGAGTAGTGAGTGAGTGAGTGAGTGAGTGAGTAGTGAGTGAGTGAGTGAGTGAGTGAGTGAGTGAGTGAGTGAGTGAGTGAGTGAGTGAGTGAGTGAGTACATGGTAGACATGGTGCTCGTCTAAAATAGTGTCTGAATGACTTTGTAAAATGTAAACGTTTTGAACAGCGCGTATGGACTGATAATTGTTGAACACCTCTATTGAAATTATTTCCCTGAACCGCTGGGTACAATGTAGTGACTCCAAAAGAAGATTTGAAAAGCTACAAAAACGAAATTACCACAGCAAAATAAACATCGGAATAACTTATTGATTGATGTAAGTAAGCAACGTTAATTGATATCAAAATACGATCATTAAGTCTATAGAAATGGTTTACAATACTTGGGTCGATTCTGGGTAGCAAAAATGATATGTGATGGGAGCCTTTGAAGAAATGCTGACTGTGATCTCTATACTGAGTCCTGCTGCTATAGCGACTAGCACAACAAAAGTTAGAAACCAAACTTAGGACTTTACACAGCTAATGTGACATGGCAGCTGATTGAAGGGCTTTGTGAGGGTGGTTTGTTCACGTTATGTTTTGGCTGTACAGAGTTGACAATACCCGGGTATTCACAGGAATGTATATATGTCTACAGGACATTAATCAACCCAAACTGTCATAAACATACACTGTTATTGGATCCAGCGTGTACACAGGAGCTTTAAGAGCACCAAAGGTTTGCGGTGAAAATCTAAGCACAAAGTTCAAGTTTCATCAGTCACAGTGCAAAGTCTCCACAAACTAGACTTAGTACATCAAAAGTACAACCTTTAACCACGGCTCTTTTTAACCTGACCTAACCTGAGTTTTGTGATTGAGAAGATAATCAAATAATGACTTTGAGATCGATGGCCATAGTTTTCGTTCGAGTGAGAAGATGTGAAAAGTCGAAAATGATATACGATGAGCTAGTGTAGGATATATGTTTACATGTTGTTATTCGACAGTTTATAAACACGATGCAAGAACTGGTGTGCGTTACACTTATGCATAACAGAGGAATTACATGTTCAGCTAATTATTGATACAGCAACCTGTGTCACAAATTCTCGTACTCTAGTGGGGAAAAAAGTGAGAGGAGCACTTCGAGTATGATGGAAGTTTTGTGAAATTTTCCCTGGTGGCCAGAGGTGGTACTGCACAAAAGGCTACAATAAAATTTCCACCTACGTGAAGTTGAAAATATCGATACGCAATTAATTACATCTTCATATCTACAGCATATGTCTATGATTTCCAAAGAGATGCCGACAGATTTGCGTTCGTTACCGTTTTAGAAGTTCCACCTCACAATACCTCCTATTTAAAAATCATCACGTCAACCTTAACCTTTACAGTATCCACCTGACGTTGCTGTTTGAAACGTCCTCTAGCGACATTTTTGTTCAGTGCATCTGCTCAAAACTGCAGTGAATATTAATGTTAACTATAATTCGAGCACCACTTAGCTTTATTAAAGTCTATAAAATGAAGGTTACTACTATACAACTGTCAATCTATTTCGTCCTCCGAAAAAACTTGATGTGTTCGTGAAATTGATTACAGCCTATATATAGTGTTTACAAGTGTTAACATAGAACAGCGACATAATACCTTTCTTATGCCTTTCCAACAGCTTCGTGTATGTACACGATAATTCAACATGTAGTAAAGGTAACGTTTGTATTCTATTGCTTATTTGGTCTATTTGACTGTCTCTAGGACTTTGCAGATTAGGGATATTATCTTCTTTCCCCTTCCTCTCAGGCTCCTCGTAAGCTACAACATTTATCAATTATTCATAGTCAGCAGGCGTAATGCGTCTGTCGTGTTGTTCATTTAGCCAAGGACCATAAAAGAATTAGTGATAACGTTCTATGTTTTAGATATCGTAAACAAAAGCTATAAAACTGACAAAAGTGAAAAGACCTTTGATGTTGCCACTTTTTGGAAAATCAAGCAACTGAGCATTTGTTCGGCTCCTAATGGGGTTAATGACATCCCACCATCTAAGGTTAAAAGCTCACTTAAACAAGAATTATCACTATGGTAATTTTAATCACTTCCTTGTTTACATAGAGACGCCAACAAACGGGACGTGGACAAAAGACAGAGGAACGAAGTTCATCATGGCATCAGGGCGCGTTTTTGTTTTTCTGCTTATCAGTAGTTCTGGTATGTATGTCCATACATTTCTAGTGTAGAAAAACGTGGATTCAAGATTTTGCCTCCGTATTTCAAGCGTAAATTTGATGAAAGGTAATATAGCAGACAAAACGTTTGTGATATCATTGGCAGAATTCGAAATGTGAACGTTTGAGGGGAAGTTTCGTTGACAAGTGGTACACGGTATTCGTGGAAAAAGGAACATGTCAGTTCAGGCTTAAAAATGTAAATATCAGTTGACATTCTCTAAGCCTTCTTTTGCATAACATGTTTTCTATATTTTCTTAAAAGTACTTAAGATAAGAACTACAACAATAACATCCCTGATAGAAATGTGATATCATGTTAGGTATATCTACCTAAATGATGCCTGGAACAGAAAACGGAACAGAAGTTCCGCCGGAATAGCAAGAGGCGCATCGCTTATGCCTGTGTTATTTGTTCATCCATTCAACAGGTGTAATCTTCACGTCAGGACAGGATCCTATTACAACACAACCACAGCCTACAAATACAACCCAACCACAGCCTACAAATACAACCCAACCACCGCCTACAGGTACAAACCACCCACCGCCTACAGATACAACCCAACCACCACCTACAGGTACAACCCAACCACCGCCTACAGGTACAACCCAACCACCGCCTACAGGTACAACCCAACCACCGCTTACAGGTACAACCCAGCCACGACCTACAGGTGCAACCCAACCTCCGCCTACAGGTACAAGCCAACCACCACCTACAGGTACAACCCAACCACCGCCTACAGATACAACCCAACCACGACCTACAACCCAACCACCGCCTACAGGTGTAACCCACCCGCCGTCAAACATTACAACTGCAGCCACAACCAAGCCACCGTCTACTGCTGTGGTGACAACAATGACCCATGTAAGTGTAGTAGATAGTGCATTCAAGGACGATGAAGGACCTGTAAGAAAAAAAATCAAATTTTATGTATGAGAAGATTAGTTTTCATCACCGTGAAGTGTTCTGTAGGTTTGTCAGCAATATCGAACATTGTTGCTATTTTCAAATCTAGGGCCTTTAAAGAAATCAATTCTTATTCTTATCAGGACATAGTCACGTGCATACGCTGTACTGGGAACGAGACTGACAGCTGTGGCATGGCAGCTGCAACCTACACTGCAGCTGTTCCGTGCCGAGGAGGATGCTGGGTGGGTTGATATCATTTGTTATACAGGGTTTGTGGCCAAAAAGAAAGTAACAACAAAGGCAACAACGTCAAATACCATAATCAAATTTGACGTCATCTTTCCAAGACCCCCCCACATAAGAAATGTAACATGCATTGGCATAATACCGGTCATAAGCCTTATACCGGTCGATTAAAAATAGTGGAACTTAAAGAGATCTACACATGCAACAATAGTTATTTCTGAGGTATGCACACTTCTAGGTGTCCAATACATAATTTACAAAGCATCGATAACAATGCATTCGAAGACAACAAGGCCAAAAGTTTTCAGGTCATTTTCGGGGCAGGCGAGCTCGTCGTGGGACAAACACACTGTCACGTTCATCGCTGGATTTGTAGATAATAATCACATGTGCTCACGGCACAAGACGAGCATGATTCAACAGCAATCTTGATTTTCTTTTGGTGACCTACAACTCGTGTAAAAGTGTGAGGAACCGTTGCATAATAGCCCGGATCTACGGCTGAATGGGTCAAATTGAACGTACGCCGCCATTTTCCCGCCATTTTTAATGCTACGGCCAGCAGTAAAGTTTTACGTCATAGCGGTTGTGACGGACCAAAATTAAATGAAAATTCTTGTCAGTATACGCCCATTTTCTCATGACTTTTTGTATGCTCAAGCAGATTTTTGTTTTGTGCAACTACTAACAGGAAAGAAAGGAACAACAGAGGATGAATAAAGGTACATAGCGGCAGTTAATTGTGCCGTGTTTCGTTCGACCGGTATAGTGCACCCCCTTCCAACCACGCGCCCGTTCTCCGTGCAATTCCGCGGTGTGTTCCAATTACGATATTATGTTTTTAGCAGGACCAGAGAGACAAAATAATTTACACAGAAGAAGTGGCAAAGGTAAGCTGTAACAGCAACATGTAACTGGAGAAAATGATGCGTTGATCATTTGCCAAATTAGCATTGCTTGAGAAATTGCAGTAAGCCGACCGGTATTATGCCAATGGGTGTTACGTAAAGTAATCCATCTGGAGGTTTTTTGTTATACTGGCCACAAATATCCGTAAACAGACACAGGCAGACAGACACTTAAACACACAGGCAGCACGTCCAAAACAATAACTCCAATTCTATGGAGGCAATAAATGCAACTCTATTGATAGGCAGCTATCTTAACAATGTGTGTGGGATGGTTATGATATAGATGACTACAATCTGTTCCAGGTGTTTCGGAATGAGAACACAACGTCCGGAGCGGTGACTGTGGAGCGAGGCTGTGCTCATCAAGACAGCGGGACTACTTGTGGAGGGGACCAAAAGAGCCAGATGTGTACAAGCGCCGACAACAGCCCAGTGGAGGTATTTTTCGTGTAACCTTCTTCTACTCGTGACTTTTTGTTTCTATGAGGATATCTTAACGGGCATGACATACAATTTCCAAATAGAAATGTGAGTGAGTGAAGAAATTAGGTTCTAATGACTTGTATATGTGGTATCTACATGAAAAGTGTGACTTTGCGTTTCCAGATCTTTTAGGTCACAGCATAATTTCAGAAGCTCTGGATAGATTGTTAATGAAATTTGGTTTGTAGGTAACGTTAGGTCTTGGAAAGACAAAATTCAAGGTCGATGTTGGGCCCCTTGGTAGCTTTCCTTGGCACTGAAGCAGAACGTCCGCTTTTTCCGTTTGCCTCTTTTTGACAGTCTAGAAAGGCTTTGTAAGCCTCCTTTTCTAAAAAGGTATCACACTCACAAGAGTAATGTTAGTGACATAACTTATATGACGTACAGGGACCCTAGCCAACGTATTTTTTTTACGACAGGTGTGTCGCAGGTGCTGCGCTACAAGCCGCTGTAACCACGCTGGTCTCACCGTACCTGGAGGAAACGCAGCGCCAGGAGTCAGAAGCTCCGCCATTGTCGTCCTGATTCCACTTGTTGCTGGAATACTTCTGTACTAATACTGTAGGTAAACACAGCATACCTTTGATGGCACATTCATGTATATGCGCAGCACTCAAACGTACACATTTCAGTAATCAAGCGTGAGAAAGACCTACGTGGTTGTCAAGACCACATGAAAACACTGCTGCAAAAGAGATCATTGTTAATTTATTGTTTTCATCGTTCCGCAAGATTGAGCACCGTCATGTATGTTTCAATTTTACTTTACTTACAATTTACAGAATGCACTTGTTAGCATTGTTACCCTCTGAAATAGTTCTCCGAGACGTATATATGGTTGCAGTCATTGTTGTCTTCAGTAGATAGTGCAAATATCGAAATAAACTCCTGTGTTTACTTCTCCTCGACTGGGCGAAGGCATGACCTTGACAATGTTTTGTACAGACGTGTACAAAGTAGGGCGGGGTTACTGGAGTTGCAAATAATTTATGAGTGTCTCATAATAACAAAACACTGCCTATGTATGATTTATGAGTTGTCATCACATTAAGAGTGTGCTATGGTGATGACCATGATAATGATGATATGATGTGTCATCTACAATTACCAATGACATCATTTCGCTTGTCTCAAGTGTGCCTTAGCCATGCAATACATCTAATGAATATCAAAATAGCTTTATGGAAAAACCCTAGTGTATAAACAAATGAATAAAGTGTACGTTAACACATAATTGAAATGCTGTAACAATTAATGATTCATTTTATCATATAATAATACATTGCTTCACAATAAAGTCAACCAAACTTAATACTGGATATATTTAGTAGAATATGATATAAATGTGTTGCTTGGCATTGTAAATATTTCATGTATCTGTCAACTATCATTTTGTTACGACCTGTACTTAACCCAGTGGGTAAATATATTTACAATAAAGGTCTTTATTCCTTCATTATGATAACACTAATCATTTCTTTTTACTTCAAACTTCGTCAGTCTGAGTGATACTAGTCCTTCTTATGAAGAGTGTCTGGGAACGGCGCATATGTCATACGCGGGTGGAGACAAGACAAATCCAAGACTGCCGTCCATTGGCGGTGCAGGGGCGCCGTCTGGCAGTTTGAAGGTGAAGTGCTGCAACAGGCTGGTGTAGAAAAGGAACAGCTCCATTTTGGCAAGTTGTTCTCCCAAACACCGTCGCCGACCTACGCCGATACAGAAAAAAAGGGAACAAAAACATATTAGTGGAAAACAAACATTCCTCTATTCCAAATGCATCCTGTTGATAAATTTGAGAAATCTGAAGAAGATAAACATAAACATGTACCTGCGGAAAATGGTAGAAACCATTCCGGCTTCACCACCTTCCCCTCGTCGTCCAGGAACCTTTCTGGTCGGAACTCCTCGGGTTCTGGTGTCACTTTCGGGTCCATCATGGCCGACCAGAGACTGGGAATGATGTATGTACCGGCCGGTATGTCATACCCGTACAGTGTAGTGGCGCTGGTGTTGCCGTGGAAAATATTCAGCGGCACGATCGGGCGTATGCGCTGGATTTCCATGATGGTCGCTTCGGTGTACGGCAGTCTTCCGCGCTCAGACCACGGCGGAGCGTGCGACGCAAACTCGCGGTCAATTTCTTCCTGCACTTTGGTCTGCACGTCTGGGTTCAGTGCCGTGTAGAGTAGACCCCACCTCAAGGTTGTCGCCGTGGTTTCGGAACCGGCGATGAAGAGATCTCTGATGATAGTGCCAAGCGCCTCTTCGTTTACGCCATTGCCCTTCTCACTGCCGTCGCCTTCGCTTAAGAACACGTCGATGATGTCCCTGATGTCAGACTTGTCGACTGCCGTCGCCTTCGCTTAAGAACACGTCGATGATGTCCCTGATGTCAGACTTGTCGAAAGTTTCCTTGTGTTCTTTCGCACTTTTCATGATGAAGTCTATGACGTAGTCGTTCTGTTTTATACCGTAACTCCGCCAGTTTCCCATCATGGGCAGCTTACGCAAGTACGGCATGATAAATTGACGAACCAAGGCAAGAATGCTTCTGTTGTTGGAGCCGACGAGGTAGGCAAACGCGTGGGAAAGACGCTTAAACTCTGCGTCGTCGTACTCGAAGCGGTTCCCAAACGACATGGAGCAGATGATGTTTGAGACCGCGTTACCCAAGAGGTGGGATATGTCCCTCTGTGCTCCATCCAGAGACCTTATAGCGGTGCACAAGGCCGCCGCCTCTTCCCGAATCCTTCCCTCTGCACTGCGTCTGCCCATGCCGAACTGTCGGAGGGCTGACAACGCGAAACGGCGCCTCTCCGCCCAATGTTCTCCGTAACGAGCCATGACCAACCCTGTGTTTATAACAAGAAGATTTTTTTTCTACTTCATACTTCACCACGAAACAAGACCCGAAGGTCACTTCAAGATGTGACCCTAATACCACCCCTGGGTTTAATTGTGATAGCATCTCTTCTCCCCATGTCAGAAACATCATCAAACATCATTGCATATACAAGGCACGCGCAAAGATGTCAATTTCACCGTCCTTTTCACGTGTACGTTACACACACACAATAATGTATATTGCGGAATGTTTGCCAATACAGCGAAGCTACAATCAAATGGGACCACAGTATTGGACAAATGTTTTGTGTTGTTAAAAAACAGTGAAGCAGATATGTACTTATATGAAGTTTCCTGAATGAAAGCAACAGGAACTCTATCAACATTTGTGGCTGTAAATTTATTTCCCTGCCCTTTTAATTAAACTACATACCAAGAAAATTTTGATATTTCTATGCCACAATAGTGTATAGAGTCGCACAAAATATACAGCGTAATCGTACCGGGGTCACGTCTGAGGATCCTGATGGGAGGGCGGTCTGAGAATATGTCCGCTTGTTTGACAAGAGCATCGTGGATTGGCTTGTGTCTAGATAAAAGGACAACAAAGCAACTGTTGGTTTTTGTTGGTCCAACAAGCAGGAGATTGAGATCTTATTAAACACAAACAAACGCTCACACACGCACGGACGCACGCACATACATACACACACACACACACACACACACACACACACACACACACACACACACACACACACATAGATATATATTAAGACACAGCAAGACACAGACGAGTGTACACACACATATACATAAACCCACACAAACACACACACACACAAACACGCGCACACACTGGCACACACATATCGACACACACTGACACAAACATATCGACACACACACACACACACACACACACACACACACACACACACACACACACACGCACACTGACATACATGCACATATAGACACATTTATACATATACAGAAGCACACACATCGTTCTACCATCGGTATGATAAAACAAACCCGCCGTACTATGTAACTATGTAACTACTGCATCGTGACCTTATATACCATATGACGCTGTATCAACAGTCATGTGAGATCATGTGAGGCTCACACGAGTATATCAACATGCAGAACCAGCAACGCAATGCGTGGGAACACACCTGTATGCGATGGGTTCGTAGGGACCTAGTCCTAATGTAACAATTACTATTTTAGCTTCGAAATGTACATACATACAGACAGAGCTAGACACACACAAACACACGCACGCACGTACACACAAACCTGTGACACTACTGTCACACACACAAACACGCACATTCACGCATACACTACGCAGGGGTGCAACATGCGCGCTCGAAGAGACTACTTTATTCCAATAACCTTTTCACTCACCCGTACAGCACAACAACGATCCTATTCAACAGCCTCAGACTGTACACATCTCCGTACTGCTGACGCCAGGCCGCCATGTTGGCCAGCAGTTTGCTGGGACGCATGCTGAACAGGTTCCCCACGATAGGAAAACCCCGGGGTCCGGGGGGAAGGTTCAGACGACGTCTCCTCTGACGGACAACCAGGACGATCACCATGACAAGCAGGAGGAGAAACAAGAGCGTCTGTAGATCCATCGTCACGAAGGAAAACAAACCTACACCCACCATACTGACTTACTGCACAATCAATGCGAACGCCCAGAGGTGAACGTCCGTTCGGGTGCATGATTTGACCCTAGGAAAGTTCAATTCCCACGCAAACGGTATGGTGGCGCTTTGCAACGTAGTGCGAGTGATTTACATATCATTGCATGGGCAGTTAGTTCACAAGGAGTTTTACAGTGGGTCTTTTTCGCTTTAAATGTGGAAAATAATCGCTAATAATAATAGCTGAGATCTGACAAAAACTGTCAAACAGGCCTAGGGATACAGAAACTTAAAACTCGCGTCAATCGGAATATGAAACGATCATATATTCCTGTCACCAAGGAGGTTTTATCTTCATAACAAAACTCTTTGCTGTCACCAAAGCAAATAAAAGGTGTAATACAAAGCAGAAGCTACCGAAACATTAGACCTAAGGGACAAAAGAAACCTGTAACCTGTCCAAAGGCGTTACACAAAACACCCTTGCCCTGTCGCAAACCCAATCAGTCACTATCTAAACTCAAATAAGAAGATGAGTGCCATCATCTTTAAGCTGTCAAACACACATTAACATAATATATTTCTTTATTGTCAGTCCACCCTATGTACATGTACAGCAAATATCAACCTTCAATGTGACGTCATCGTATGCCTTGTATCAGAGAAATGTCGTTTTCAGGAGTTTTACTTTTCATGACACTATTTGGTCGTCAGGTAATACTGTGGCAACAACATGCTTAAGTTAATTAACGAAAGGCCAAGTTGTTTTGTACTGCACAATCCTAGTGTGATAACTCTTTCGCGTACTCTTTTGAAAGTACGGACAGGTGTAACGTACTAGTCTAGGGTTTAGTCTTCTCCGTTGAATGAGTACAAAGCAATGTCGATTCATCCCGTCACCTGTCACAAGGCCTGCTATGTGTACAGTATGAACATATAAAATAGACTTCTCTGGAAGTCAGAACATGTAACATATACTATCCCCGGACAGGGTTACATGTTAGCAATTCAAACTTTCGTCAAACATTGAAATTCAAATCATCTTACACATTTTCTATACCTACAGCACACTTACAGCAGCTCAGTTCAGATGTGTGCCGAGGGGATATTAGAGGTATATATGTACATTGCTGATCATATCATGTCTTTCTGTTGCATTGCGCTGTTTAGATAAAATCTGATAGGAATAAAATAATCATTATTTTTCTATAAGCCACCCTCTCTGTAAAAAAAAGGGTCATCCCAGCCCTCGTCAGCTTTCTAGAACAGTCGTCAATTTAAATTACTAATTCCTATTCAGACATATATGTATGACGATGTCACATATGATGTGACGTCTTCACGGTTGGTATGACGTCGCATGACGCTAGGCAGACTCCCGTGCGAACACGACCATGACGAGTGACGCCATGAGAACGCCGAAGCTGACGTGTGCCGCCGTCGCCTTCCCAGTCAGCATGAGGGCCGCGTGGTTACAGTTTGCCGCAGTACAACAGCGACGACAGACCTGGGGAGGAGATGGTATTATCATGTTAGTCTAGCACTTCAACAACAACATTGCTAGCTAGCTGAGGAATTCACATGAAACACTAGACGCAATAAAAATTGTTTGAATGTTTCAAGAATTATGACGTATAAGACCATTAAGAATTAAGACTAAATAATTTCACGCAAGGAGCTTTCATCTTTCGTTGCTAATGGTGCATATGTTAACGCCAAATTACTATCATGGTAGGTTCAAACGTCCTTGACATAAGAAATTAGGACTCTATTAGGACTTCTTCTCAAGGTCTCTTCTCAACCCAATTGCTATGAACACTTTAAACTGACTCTGAAATGTTTACCAGAACTATAATGTTATTCACCGACGTAGATAAACTTTCATGCCAATTCCTTAAACTCTAATTTAACCTTAAACCAATTTCAACAGATTTGAACATCTGTATTTTTTCACAGCTTTGTCATGATATTAAGTCAGCTTAATACTATAGCGCCATGCCACCTGCTTGAAAGCCGTTTACTAAAGCCCCGGTCACAAAGCGCGTACGATTCCTTGCGATGGACTATTCCGCATATCGTACGATGAGCGCAGTACATCGCAACAAAATCGTAAGCATCGCAAGCCATCGCAACGCATCGGATGGTGTTCAAAATTTTTCCAGCATCGCACGATTTTTCACTTGTGTCTCTTCTGTATAGCCGTCTGACCGCTTTTGTGCTTCTTTAACCAACAAACATGTGGACGTAGCTGTTAAATACCTTCCTATAATATCTTTAACTGTAAAAATAAATTAAAAAAGACCATGACAACAATATTACAAGCAAAAGTTCAAATCAAGCGTGAGTACTTGTATGGTTATCTCGGCCTGCTTGCCGGCTCTACGTGTCAGGCTCTTTCGAAGATCGTATCATGATATGCTATCAACAAAAAGATGCCATCATACAAAAATCAAATGATAAGCATTATATCATATATATTTCCGACTCATAGAGCCTGCCTTTATGTTCGAGTTGTCCCCATGGTTATTACGATTATGGTAAACTGACCCAAGAGTGCCAAGACCGACGAGAGCTGAGATTTGATCTAATTATAAACTCACGTGCATGAAGCGATCAAACTATTGTCTGCATCACCTGTGCGTGACGCGCTGTTCTCTGGTTGCGACTGTGGCAGTTGCGACTGATATATTTCCCCTTTTCGTCAATATCGACAATATCAGGTAAAACTGAAACCATCACAACATACTAAAAAATCATAAATCTATAACCTCATCAGTAGACAAAAATTGCCGTAATTGAACTCTGCTATGGGGGCAAATAAAACCTTACGACGATAGCGAAATTTTGAACATGTTCAAAATCCATTTCAGCTCTATTTTTCGCCATACGACGCTCCCCGATTTACTATGATTCACTGCGATTGACACAGGCACGCTCTTATGACCTCATCGTACGATCCACTACGCGCTTTGTGACCACGGCTTTATATACTTAAACCATTGCTTCCGATTTTCTTCCGACTTACGTCGCACTGCGATTATCCTGCGCATCGGAAGGAATCGCAAGGAATCGTACGCGCTTTGTGACCGGGGCTTTACGTTAACGCCGGAGACGGTCATACAGCGTTCGCTCTGGTGCTCGGTTTGACAGGCTGTGTCGCTTGTGTCGCTTCTTCCACACCCCCGGGAGTACGTCACGGCGTTACTGCTGGTCTCTTCACGGTACACCTGCGGGGGAAACAAGGTGGCTCATCTCTTACTGTATGTTATTCATTTGTAGTAATGCATTTAAAAACAGTGATAAACATTCTTTCTTGGTACAAATGCAGAAACCGTCACGGTAAGGAAATGAACCCTCTGGCCGGCCGACTCGATCCACTAGCATACTATAGACACTACGAGTCCAATTTCTACAATTAGACCACCGATCCACGGAGGCTACAGAAACCTTCCAAAAAGACACTTAAATGTCGCTTTGCATACAAGGCGAAACATAACATGGTGTTTCCTACCTTTGGTAGCCGTTGTGTGTTGTCTACGCCAAATACGCTAGGGTTTGCATCTAGACTAAGACTAAAGTTGAACTCACATAGAAGAAGTTAACTGGCTACTATTCTTCTGTACCTCCGTGGCATGGCTCATTTCATTCCTCTTATCGGGAAAAGGAAATCGACCTACCCAGCATCCCCCTGTGCACGTGATGGTGTTGTTGTAGGCGTCCGTCGCATTCTCACAGCCCGCGTGTGTTTCGTTACAGGACAGGCAGGACACTGGTGTCTGTTAGAACAAGAACAACGAGAGGAACGTTAGAAGAGAAAATAATTTCCATCATCCTCAAGCTGGGTGCCAGGGTCCGTTGCTGACAGTGGTTGTATACTGTGGCAACAAGTCGACAACGTTTTATGTTAAAGTATTTTTAAACCAAACCATTGAATTCTACATTCTTTTTGTTGACATTCTTTTCTCTGGTTTATAGAAAGTGATTGAAGAGAACAGACAAAAACACAGTATCACACTACTGTCGAACTTATCACATTACATAACAAAACTTGAGCTTTGACTTTATACCTGAGCGGTCGTGGCACCAGCTCCAGCTGTCGTAGCAGCATTGTTGGCTCCTGTTCCAGCTGCGGCAGTTGTAGCTGCACCTGCAGCCGCTGTAGTCGCTGCACCTGCAGCTGCTGTAGTCGCTGCGCCTGCTGCAGCAGTCGTGGCTGCAGCTGCAGCAGTCGTTGCTGCACCTGCAGCAGTCGTGGCCGCAACTGTTGAAGCTGCATCCACTCCAGCGGCCACCGCTACAAAAGTGTAAAACATAATGTTTTAATAACTTGATCTGGCCTCTGTGGTTCAATCAATCGCCCCCTTGGTATTAGTATATATGGAAGTAAAGATGCAATAAAGGACACACACTTGCTCGGCACTTCGCTGGAGAAAAGGCTCAAAAGTCATTCTCTTCCTGGCCATACACACAAGAGGACATGACAAAATATATTTAGGTAGATTATAACATAGGTAATTATGATTTATCATGGAGTACAAAGTAGCTATCCAACAACATGAAAACATTTGCCTGCCAAACCCATGTACAACTTACTTAGTACAGTTGCGTACTTAGCACAGTTTGGACCGTTACATAATGATCAGTGTACCAGTCTGCACCATATTAAGGAGAACATGGAAGAAGGCAAACTATCAGATCTCCACCAGAGTGACTCGGAGACCAATGTGATACAGAGCTTCAGCTCT